>NC_045755.1:17421142-17422035 GCF_008692095.1 Etheostoma spectabile
TCTTGTTGTGATTTGATACTATAAATAAAATTGAATTGAATTGAATTGAATAAAATAACTGGCAAAAATATTCGATAATCAAATGAATTGTTAGTGGGAGTAGAGCTTAAGGGGATGTCTTCAAATTATTTTGTTAGATCACAGTTTCAAAATCAAAGACTTTTAAAATGATATAACACTGAGAAAAGTAGCACATCTGCACCGTCCTTACCCAGAAAACGACCGCATAGGTTGATTTTGCAAGCAGCTCAGCACAAACCGTATTTACATTTGCTGTTATGTAACTGTCATGGCCTTCGGTAGGAAGTGTGGTGACAAAATAAAGGAGGGCCAAAATCTGCATAAACAGGCAGGTTTGGGTGGCGATTGACTTAATCTAACACAGGAATTTCACTTAGGGTAGGACAAAATGTCAACGATCAACTTTTTTAAATTAACCAACTTTTACAGACCTAATTCCGTGACGTAGATACGTCTGTGACGTTGTTGATGCTATTAGCCTGAATATCAAGCATTTTCGATTAATACCCAGAATTCGGGGACAGAAATATCTTCAGCAAATCCTTTGCACTTGTGACATGTACTTTTACATAAATGTATAATCTTTATCTAGAATTTGTGTCCTTTATCTTTTCTTTAAAAAAAAAAGAAGTCTTTGAGCACAATCTCATGAGCATGTCACGTTGCATTTCATTACACATATTACCTACAATCCTTGAATTTTTTTGGTAAAGGATGATGAGCTTAATGAGAGAGTAGAGGAAGCACTGAATCCTTGACTTTGCATTTCGGTTCATTTTCAAAAAAGCAGCTTTCATCATGGCTGCCGCTGTAACAATTCATTCAGGATCCTCGTCAATGAACTACAAGGAGTTGGTCTCACTTTATTCTTT
>NC_045755.1:17422045-17424038 GCF_008692095.1 Etheostoma spectabile
TTAAAGGACCTTGCAGAAAGGCAGTCTGTATGTCGCTGTTTTTAAACTGATTTAGGACCCAGGTTTTTTATGATGAACATGGTTTGAATATGATGAGTGAAAGTGTGTCTCTGTATTTACCTGGAAGTGTCTCTGTGTCTATTTGAAACCGCGCTGCTGCCACTTACCAGGACACTCTTATAAAAGAGATTTTTAATCACAAGGAGTTTTTTATCCTGGTTAAATAAAGGTTTGAATGAATAAATGAATGAATGAATGAATCAAGTCTTTTTTGACCCGTTGTCTCGTTTGATGGACCCGTATACCTGAACATGCTGAACCTTTCAGATAAATAAATGCAGCTATTATGTTTGATTGTGCAATCCATGTTGAGCCAGGCTGCTTCATTCATTCACTCACAAAGACGCTTTCCATTTAAACTTCTCAAAACATTTTCAATACAATGCTGATGACTCACAAATGGCAGGGATGGCTGTGTTTGCTTAGATCCATGGGGATAATGATTCGCAGGCTTTGAAAGACCATGAATCATGTCAATCTGAAGCTTGTTTTTAGACACGCCAGGTGGGAGACATGTCAAGAACACCTGAGAGTCTGTAGCTTGTGTATAATTGTGCATCTTGTACGCAAAAATATAATATTGAGGTAAGCCTATACTTGAGTATTTCTATTTTTTCTACTCCACTACAGTTCACAGGGAAATATAAAGTTACCCCTGAGGTTACGTTTTGGTCTGGCTTGTTTGTTTGTCTGGAGGATTACAGAAACACTACAGGCCCATTTTCTATGAAACTTGGTGGACATTTTGAAGTTTATCCGAATCATGTGGAGGATACACAAATTAATATATTTTAAATTAAAAGAATAATTAAATACAATGTATTGTTTGACATTAAAACAGGGGTTCCCAACGTTTAGGTCCTCTTATGAAAAGGGGGATTTCCATATGGTTTAATTTCACAAAGTCCTCTAAATTAAAGCTTTAGTGCATAACCTTTTGATATTAATGAATGTTTGTTACATTCAGGCCATTGCCAAATGAGCTAATTAAGACTATCAGCTCCACACAACACTCTCTGTATTTCTCAGTATGTGAAGATTGTGGTAGTCTGGCGACTTTCTCGTGTAGATACTTGAGTGAAGGTAATGACCTCTTCTGAAGAGAACATCATATTTTTTAATCCTTCATGTCTTCCTTGAGCTATTAGCAACTGCGTGGAGAAGGTGGGGGGGACGGTGCGCGGTCACAGAAGCCTTGTATCATGTGGACGCGCCGACAGTTTTGTTGTCATTAGAATTCCTCATGGGGGCAACAAAAACTACGCACTATAGCTTTAAACGTTGGTCTACATGTAACTGTTTTGGGATCTGATGTTGATAGAATAAAGGTCTGGAGAGGGTTTAAGGGCAAAAAGAACATGGTTAGGTTTAAGGAAAGGTTATCTTAGAAAATAATCTTGGTTTGGGTTACATTTACTACTTAAAGGGATACTGTATATGATAAGATATGATACTGTATGAGGTAGTTATCCAGTCAGTGTATTAGCTACAGTGGATGGGGGGTTGCTGAACCCCCAGTTTAGAGAAGCAGACAGAAGTACTGATACGGAAGCTCAGCAATGTACTGCTGTGGACGGGGGCAGCCGCTAAACATATTTTAGACACCTATAAAACTCTATCACTTCAAGTGTACGCTATATTTAGAGTTTTTTTTGTCTTGTTTAAGTTTACATGGGGAAACTGAAGTTGTTATGTGCTCTCTTCAAAGCCGCCAGACTCTTTTGTTTGAGAACAGTAATTTTATCTTGCAGAACATGGGAGTTGATGGTCTACCGCTGCCTCGATTGGTTAGTTTGTGTTGTTGTGTGACTTTGGTGTTTTAAAAGGCTTAAGACACAGCAAAACTAACAAAAAACTTTGTTAGGTGGCTAAAACATTGCTGCCCCCTCCACAGCAGTACGGTGGGGCTTGAAAGTTTGGGCACCCCAGGTAA
>NC_045755.1:17424048-17424181 GCF_008692095.1 Etheostoma spectabile
TTTGTATTAATGTGCATAAAGAAACCAAGAAAAGATGGACAAATCTCCAAAAGGCATCAAATGGCAGATTAGATATTCACATGTCACAAAAAGTTAGATTTTATTTCCATCATTTACACTTTCAAAATAACAG
>NC_045755.1:17424191-17424304 GCF_008692095.1 Etheostoma spectabile
AAAACAAAAAGTTTGGGCACCCTGCAGAGTTAATACCTTGTACTGCCCCCCCTTTGGCAAGTATCCCAGCTTGTAAACGTTTCTCGTAGCCAGCCAAGAGTCTTTCAATTCTT
>NC_045755.1:17424314-17431568 GCF_008692095.1 Etheostoma spectabile
TCTTCGCCCATTCTTCCTTCCAAAAGTCTCCCAGTTCTTTGAGATTTCTGGGCTGTCTGTCACGCACACTGCTGGATATTTTCCCCTCTTTTCTTGGCTTCTTTATGCACATTAATACTAAATTTTACCCGGGGTGCCCAAACTTTCGAGCCCCGCTGTACATTGCTTAGCTTCTGTGTCGGTACTCCTGCTTGCTTCTCTAAACTACTGTAGCTAATACACTGACTATGGAGAAGTAGCTCATACAACCCCATTTCAAAAGATCCAACTAACCATTTAAGATTAATGGATCCTTGCAGCGTGCAGCGTAACTCTTTATTTGTCCTCATCCTACGTGCCAGTTTACATCCCCCTCTTCAGCCTTTGCCCGGTGCCAGTGCTTGGTCCTGGTGGGAGCTGGGTGTGGTAATATGGATCTGATCCTGACTGACAGACAGCTGGATCCACAGCATCCAAAGTGGGGGGAGGGCTTGACATGAGCTCCATCACGTTCCATCAACAGCTCCGAGCCGCTGAGAGAACTGACACCACTGATTAAAAGCATCCAATTTTGTTTGCGTCAGGCTTAATTCTGCGGTGTTTCATCATCCTATTATGCTCACTGGGGGATAGCTGCAGGATGACAGCACAACAGGCAGCGTTAATAGCCAGTGGTTTTATCTTAGCAGCTGCAGAGAGGATTTCAATCTGACTGGCTGCTTTTATTACACAGAGTAGCCTGCAAGTGTTTGGTTTTTATAGCCTATGTTTTATGGATGCAGTTAAAATTTGTAACCAGTGTTTTGATCGGTGGAACAGCAAGCCTCAAATGCGACTGGCTAATACTTCTTTTTAAGTCCGTCTCACTTTGAGATAAAGTATGAAATATAGTCCATGCAAGGAAAAATAGAAAAGGGATGTTTTAATTAATCCTTTTTCAGCATGTGGGATTTATTTCACAGTGCTTTTTCTTAGATGCAGTACAGAATAAATTATGTCACAGGATTTATTTTATACTGCAAAAAAAGTAAGAATATTTCTCCCACAGGATGGAGGGTATGCACTTTAGTGGTTTCCAACAAACTTTACCTGTGCAACACCCAGAGGCGGACTTACCATTAGGCAAAGGTCGGCCAAGCTACCAAGGGCCCCGTAAAACGCCTCATAAACTTATGGTTACAATTTGTTGTCTTACTTTTCACCAATTAATTATATCTCTAAACATTGATATGCTAAAGTGCTATTCGATTGTTTAATTTATGATTAAACAACAAGGAGAAACTCCCCCCCAGTCCCCCCTACATTGGACTATTCCATTATCCTACTGCGCATCTGCGTGAGTGTTTGTAAACAAACGGCTCAGCATGCTGTAAGCTGGAGGCTAAAGACGGTTGAAAAATGAAGCGAAGCTACTGAAGTGGTTCTGAAAAAAGGAAGAAGCGGGAAGAAAGCAGAAAGTTTTTGACAAAACTTCCAAAGGTAACAACCTTTTTCACGACGGCTACTGACAATACCAACATTAACGCTACTAAAGAGCAGCAAGAAGCCGGTGCTTGCCCTAGCAATGCTAACACTGAGGAGCTACCCACCGGCAGTGTCAGCCCAGGTTGCTCTAGTGAAGACTGGAGAAAAGTTACAAGTACGTCTTAAGAATAATAAATAAGGACTGAAAAGGGTGAGAACAAGGGTCGTGGAGGGCCCCATACCTTTGTTTGCCTTAGGCCTTTAAAATAACTAAATCCGCCCCTGGCAACACCTCAGCATGTTACAGAATAAACTTCTAAAACTAATGTTTGAATCCCTCCCGTCTGCATCTTTACTTTGAAATTAATGTTACATATACATTGGAATGTTCTAGCATATTATGCTGCTAAATGCTTTTCTGGACATGTCAGCTGCTGGCTTACATCCTTGTTTGACTTCCATATTATTTGGTGCCAAGTCAGATGTATTGTAGCTTTCAGTAAAATCCCAGTTGTAATTCTGTCTTGGATGAGGATTGGATGAGAATGGCATTTGCAGTACAGAAAATTGTGCTGTTATTACAATAACCTTGACATGACATGAATGTTGCATTCATCTTTTTTTTAATCCGTATTCTCTACAGCCTAAAATGATAAGCATTTCTCTTTTTGCGTGTTAATTTCAGTGTGAATCTTTCTGGACAAGAGCCCAACTTTTTGTGTGGTTTGCAAGCCTCTGGAGGATCTCCCACTTACTGGAACTGTGTTACATGACAGCTGCCTCACCATAGACGGTCTAATCAATATTCCCCTCACAACACCCCAACTTCACTCTCCGGGGTTAAGGCTTGTGGGTCATTCCCACTGAGTTTATTGAGCCTTCGGGCTTGCTTTCACCAGATGGAGGGAGGAGATGGGACGACAAAAGGAGATAGAAAGCTATTTCTGGTGAGAGGCAAAGTAAATAAACAGGCTTTGATGAGGGTCTGGATGGAGGAGTTGGCTGCGCTTATATCAAAGGTCTGGGAGTCTTTCTGCCCACACCAGCTTTTCAAAGACTCCAATCATGTGAAGTAGAGAGGAGAGCCACAAAGTAAACTGCAAATTAGAGTTTTGTGTGGAGGCTTAAAATCTCACTTTTAGCCGGCAAACTGTAGTTCTAGAGATCAATGTTGGGTGGTCAGAAATAACAGCTATTGCATACATTGCTGTGAAATGTTTTACAATCTCAGTACGACTTGTAATAACTTTTGTGATCCTCTAACTTTTCTTTTAACACCATCATTGTTTTTTTTTTTATAAGGGTTTGTTGAAGAAAAATGTAGAATACCACCAAGCTGACTTTACATGCACATCATTAAATGACAGTTAAAGATGGCACTCGACTGGATTGTTGGAAGCAGATGCTACCATAACTATAACTATTGTGAGGTCATTTCTACTCTTACACCTGGCCTTGCTTAAATGTAATTATCCATGAATACAATACCATGGGTGGTTAAGCACACATGCAGTGTACTTCAGGTAATTTATTCTTCGTGAGCTATAGCCTGGGGAGATCCCCTTGTTGCTGTGTGTGGGATTTTATTCCTCTGGGTAGAGAATTAGATTAGTCATGCTGCTGCAGATCAATGTGCCCCCTCTACTGCAATCTCCAGTCATCTGCCCTCTGAAAGAGAAGAGCTTCTGTATGCATACTGTATGGGAGGCTGAGGCAGACGGCTTAATGCAACGTCTCTACACAGACACGACACGTCCCATTTTTCTTTATATGACTGGCAATATCTCAGGTGATCAGTTTGGGGTTTTAAGACAGCCTCTGCTATGGATACTGTATGTCTAAAGACACTAACACAACGAGAAGTGTCTTATGAGAGAATCTGGTTATTTTGCAGCAGAAGTGTTACCTGCCGCAGGATGTGGTGGGCAAAGTGACTCAAAACAAGAGAGGGGGCGTAATGAAGTAAATAACACACAGAGTCTCACGGGGGGAAAATAGCATCGTCTGACAGCTCCGACAAGATTGAGAAGATGTAGTTTGTAAGGAAACAGCTGTGTCAAACCAGAAATTAAATATAAATTTAATGCAGGTGTGTCCCTAAACAAAAAAAACAGCAGTGGAGGACTGGTTTAGTGGTGACTCATTTTGGTAGACATTTCCATCTGTACACCTGTAGGTTTACTCATTAGTTTTGCCATCTTATATTGTTTTTCTTGTGCTTATCACAATGGCATCTGTAATATATAGAGGGGGAGACTTGTATGGCTACATTTGAGAAATGTGTACCAGCTCGTGGCCTTTTTGTTTGATATGTGAGTTAAACAGTTTTTAAATTATCAATTACGTTTTCTGTCGATTCATCAGTTTAGCAACAAACATCAACACCACCATCATATTTATACACCAACTTAAATATTCAGGTATGAGGCCTGTGCATGGAAATGACTTCAGATCTTTGTTAAGTAAAAAAAATAACAGTAACACATCAATCTGGTCAGCATTCAGAGACATGAAAGACTCAGATCTTGATTTGCAATTTGCTTATAAATACCAAAGACTTGGACTTGCCCTAGGACTTAAAACTGGACTTGAGACTCCAGACTTGGACTATTTGCTATCTGTGTCATGGAAGAAGGGCAATACAGCGAGATGGGAGCCTTCAACGGCCAGAGGGGTCACCTATCAAAGCCCCCTGGTGCTGTGGGAACATCTGCTATATGTTCTGATACCACAGAGTCCTTTATACAGCAGAATGTACCCGTAAAGGGCACAGACAGTACAAGGGCGTTTTGTGTGTATAGACCATGGGAATCAATGTGAGGTCCAATAAAACTAGTCTGTCTTCTAGTGGAGCCCTCCCACAACCAGTCTGCTGGCTGAGTGATGTTAAAACAGCTGCCCTTTCACATGATGTTGCTCTGCGTTTCCAAATAGGCATGTCACTCCTCCGCGCTTTGTCGGTTAATATTAGGATTATGAATACAAACAGAGCTAGCCAGAATACATGATTTTATTAGGCAGAGAAAATACTGTTCAGAAGAAGAGAAACACCAAAAATAAATTTCTGTCATACATTGATTTCTCTCATACAGCGTACGAAGGTTACTAGTACATCAAAAGAGAAAGAAACATTGCCAATCTAAGTGTGGATGATGTCCGTGGAGGATGGATACTGCAGCACAGTTAAAAATGCACAGCACAGCTCAGATGTTATTAAAGCACAGCATGATCTGAGGCAGTTCTTGATTCTCCACACTATGAATACACAAATTGGCGAGAGAGGCAGGTGGCACTGGAGTGGGGAGTTTGTTTTCTTGTGACAAACACGAGTCAAAGTGAATAACAGTAGCCTTCTGAATGAAGAGGACGATGAGCTCAAAGAGGGACCTTGGCACAGAGCGCAGCATCAGCCGAGTGATGACAATCTCCTGAAAGAGGCAGAGGGAAGGCAGCTGGGGGTCGGCTTTGGGCAGCTTGTTCTGACCGGAGCTCCGTGGACCGGTTTTTGGGAAGATATTCCACTTTTTCCCGTGTGAAACACAAGCCATACACAGGCATGAAAAATCCTGCTTCAACTTACTCACACACACACACACACACACACACACACAAACACACACACACAGCCCCTTCAGACACAATCAGACTAATACACAAACATGCACACTTATACAAAGGCAGAACTTTACAAAGTCATGCAGATGGAATGTTTTGGATATTCTAGGCTGTCATGACAGACTGGAAGTGTGCTCCTGGAAAACGTTACCACAGCCGTCTTTTGATCAGGAAAGAGAGAAAAGGGGGCTTTACAAAGCTAAATATAAGGACGCGAGAAAAGGTGGTTCCTCAGATCTTTTGAAATGCCCATATTTGTATCTTACATTGGCCTATGGAAGCCCATTTCTGCCCAAAGACCTTTAAGTCATTATAATAGGAAACATTCTCAAAATGAAAAGTCATTACTTTAAGAAACTTCTCATTCTTTTGAGATGTCTCATTATTTTTAAGATACAAACTTATTATTTTTAAATTAAAACTTATTATTTTGAGAGAATAACTTATAATAATGACTTTCAGCTTTTTTTTATTTCATCTCATTGATGAAAATAGGCTTTCATACTTAAAGAGGTAGCTTTTTCCAAATCGAATCTCTCAAGACTTCATAAATGCTTCTTAAAATTTCCTTTTAGCATGCTGAAAAGGGGATCCTGAGAACAGACGCTTTTTAGACGGGTCATACTTAATTTTAAATGAATATTTTGACACTCTGGAAATACGCTCATTCACATTCTTGATGAGAATACGATGAGCAGATCTATACCTGTCTCATGTTCATACCGTAAATATGACACTCCAGCCAGCAGCCGGTTAGTTTATCATAGCATAAAGACTGGAAACAGGGGAAAACAGAGCCAAGCAGGCGTTTTTCCCCTGTTTCGTCTTTATGCTAAGCTAAGCTAACCGGTTGCTGGCTGTAGTTTCATACTTACCGTAAAGACATGAGCGAGGTCTCTTCTCCTTTAACTTGGTAAGAAAATTTCCTAGCATGTCTCAAAATCTCATCAAAATATAAAACAATTCCTTTCACCCTCTAAACTGAAATGATTTACAATTAACACTTTTTTTTCATTTACTTGATGATTTAAAGTAATTATTGTACAGCCAAATCACAAAATATTCCACTAAAGTTCACTTTAAATGATTATAATGCTTTCCCCTTTACGAGAGCATCAGTGTACCCAAGCAGCTCAGCAGACTAATTGCACAATGTACAATACACAGTACGCAATCATAAAAAATGATTAGACTCAGAGATCGGATCGGCTCATAACTGGCTTCCACCCACTCTATAAACTAGACTAATTTAGAGATAAACATAGTTTTAATTCTACAAACACAATGATGTAAACTCAATAGAAACGGTGGTGAATGGTCATCCATGTTCTGGCAGTGTGTGAAAGACACTGATCGTACTCGTCCAGACGCAAGCGGCATCGGGCCACGTTGCTGCAACCGGCCGAGATTCGAGGAAGCGGTCGCCGCCGGCGAGTCGGGTTCACAGGTTCTCGTTGGTGTCGTGTTGGCACTGGCTGTCGGTCGAAGGGTTCAGGAAGGGCAGTTCCTCGCCGCAGCCCTGCAGCTTCAGGACCCGGCTGCTCAGGTCAAGGGAGCACTGTGAGAGGACCGGGGTGAAAAATTAACTTTTGTTTTTGGGGTCGACCAGCCAAATGGCTAGGGAATGTTTACATTTGACCAGCCACTCAATAGTTTAACAATACGTTTTGGGCTGGTGAGGGAAGGAAATCTACCAGCATTTTGGCTGGTGCCTGGTGCTAACTTTGAGCCCTGGAGAGGACACAATAGTGAAACATACAGTTTATGGTACATCGGTGGTTCCCAACATGGGGGTCAGGACTCCCAAAGGGAAAAAAATGGGGTTTCTTTTTTATGCTTTTCATATTTAGCTTTTTCTTGTAAAATATACATCCCTTATCCCTTAGGTCTCTAAGGGATATAAATATATAATATAATATAATATAATATAATAAGGGGGGTAAATATATATCCCTTAGGTCTCTTAAAATTACTCAGTTAACAATCACTATAATAGCCTGCATAGCTGAAGTAGATGTTGCTTTGTTTAAGGACACACAAGCTAAAATAAGTTGTAAACCATTGCACTACCATTGCAATACTTTATGTAAAGTCCTTCAGTCTAATGGTGTCAGTCCACTGCCTGGTACAGCTCGACTCGACTCAACTTTTTTAGTTTTCCATTAAAAAAAAGTTGTGGACAGTACCTGGTGCTTT
>NC_045755.1:17431578-17437164 GCF_008692095.1 Etheostoma spectabile
TTTTTTAGAACCACCTTGGTTGAGGTTCCAAGCCAGCTCAGCCGATACTAAAACGTAGCGTCAATTGCAGCTGCAATTTTTGTATTCACTTGACACAGATTTTGAAAAAAGGCATCCCGTTAAACAGCGCTGTACAAAACGCCATACAACTGACTTCACTTGTATTTTCTGACCACAATCCAAAACCCCAAATATTCAGTTTAATAACCGTTAAAATAAAAAAGCAGCAAATCTTCACATTTGAGAAGCTAGATTTTGAGCCAGGGAGTTTTTTCATGGGGTTTAAATGTGTGAATTTGAAAATCCCACATCACAATATGTCCTAAATTTGGTCTTATCTAAGTTTTACCTGCACAGTGGGGATCTAGCAGATAACACCATCTAGCATTTCCCTTTAGATAACACCATATACATTACACCATCTTTCCCATGAAATGGTAATTCTCTTATTTTTCTCTTTTGCCTATTTGAAAAGCCATGTGAATGTTTCAGGCTGTTGCTTTAAAAACACGCCCAAAAAAAGGCTCACGATAAGGCACACAAAATTTCAAATGAGAACCTTACTTTAAGTTCCAACAGAGTCTGAAGACCCAGGCACAGTTCAAACGCCTCATCCTCTGAAAGTGGAAAAGGACAGATAAGAGGAAAGGAAAAGACTGCTTTATGATTCCCATTCATGAACACCCTCATCTGAACATGCATACATTAGCCTGAATCCAGGTTAAAGCATCAACACAGCTAAATTATTCATTGCTGTGTTAATATTAAACATATACATGTTTGCGGATGGGTATGAGTTGTGTAGCATCAAGAGTTTTGGAGTACAGTGAGAATTTAATGTCCATGAAAGATTCGGGCTTGGGGATTGAATTAAAGTCATTTTTCACCGGTGCGGAGGAATTGAGGAGTAGGTCCAGACAAGAACTGCAACATAAATAATTGGGTTTATGCGGTCTTGTTCTTTCATCTTTGTGAGGACCAGATAACAAGAGGAAGGTCAGGAGACATTAAAGCAAGGACACAATAATATTTCTATTATGTAATGTGTTTGGGGCTCTGGAAACAAAATCTGACTTTGGAAAGAATAGATGGACGGTTTTGGTAAATACATGAATTCCCCTTTCTTGTCGAGAGTTAGATGAGAAGTTTGTTACCATTCTCACGCCTGTACAGTTAATATGAAGCGGCAGCCAACAGCTGGTTAGCATAGCATTTGTCCAAAGGTAACGAAATCTACCTACCAGCACCTCTAAAATCTCACTATTACCACGTTATATCAGAATTAGAACCATCTTTAATGGCCAAGTAAATGTGAAACACATATCTGGTTTGGTTAATAAAAATCAAAGTGTAAAAACGATACATGATGAGTAATTAATTAATTACTATTGGTTTTCCCGGCGCCTAGTATTTTCTGCTAAGCTAATGTTTTCCTGGTTCTCCCGGCTTTAGCTTTATATTTACCGGCCAAATGGGAGAGTGGACACCATATTTGTCTTGGATTTCATCAAACCTTACAAACTCGTGAACTGTATGCTGCAGGTTTGTTGGACACAGCAAAACAACTAAGCTTGTTAAAAATGTAAGACTGGATTTGACTGTTATTGTAGCATATTGTCTGTTTCTCTTTTTGGTTCTATATATGTTCTGATTTCTTTTTTTTGGTGTAAACAGTTTTTAAATAATTGTAATAAGCCCCCCAGCTTATGTTAGCATAGCAAGTCTTGGCCAGAGTAGCTACGTTCAGACAGCCGAGCATCATGGTTCTCTGGTCCTGCCATGGCTGCTTCCTTGTAGCTTTTCAAAATAAAACTACTATTGAAGGCAGGTTGCTGTGAAGCCATAGTCTTGGTAATGATGTGAATCTGGTGTAAAGGCACATCTCTAGCACATCTCTAGTCCAAGTAAGAAGACATTGGAAAACAGACTGTGGACAGTGTCCTTAAAAGGAAAACAACTTCATGACAAAAATAAACTCTGGTATTCCCTTCCAGAGATGGATTGTGATGCAAAGGGACTCTGATAATGCAGATGTCCTTTTTCCTCTCCTTATTTTGGACCTTATTTTGGTGTCTTTGGGCCAGTGCCTGTGATGACTGTAACACGCTGGATTTCCTGCTCATGAAGTTTGGTTCCAGTTAGCAATGCTCTTTCTTTGTCTGTTCAGCCGTAATGACAATTATTGCTCATGATAATTATCTTTTTCTGCACCAGGGGACTTTCCTTACAGCAGAGGTAAAAGCTTTCATTAAGAGAGCAAGCAACATTATTGTGCTGCATTGCCAATAGAAAGTGGAAATGCAAAACGTTTACTTGCCTAAAAATATTGGTAATTACTTCGCTCTTGACGACCCAGCTGTCATTTTATTTAAATGGTAATTTCTGCCTGGGTGCTCTAAGAGGATAGCGTGCTGTCTGAATGTTAAGGACAGAGACGAGCACATATCCAACTTAAAATCTCAGTTTCAACACAATCTGCAGACACGACACAGCAGGTGTTTTTCTACTAGCGCTGCGGCTGAATTCATTATATGAATGACCAGAGTGTTGTGACAACTGTTAAATCACCGGCACCATTTGTGACCAATCAAATCTCCCCTAAGGGAAATATCTGGAGTTTTTAGCCGCACCTGTAGCAGTTTAACAACCATCAGATGGATTGCCGTAACATCTGCTACAGATATTCCTGGTCTGCAGGCAATGAAGTATGCTGACTTTGGTGATCCCTGACTAGCGCCACCATTGGGTTCACATCTGTGGTTTTGAGTGGAATATCTCAACAAGTGTTGGATCAATTGCTGTAAATATCGCTACACACATTCATTTTGCCCTAAGGATGAAATTGAATAACTTGGATGATCCTTAAGTTCTCATTTAGTGCTATCCTTCTGTAAAAGATCTGTTTTAAACCTGCAAAAATAATCATATTCCCATCAGCCTCAGTTGTACTTTCTGCCTATTAGATAATGCACGCAGCATGCTAACATGCTAAACTAAAATGGGGAACATGGCCGTAGAAACCCAAATCATTCAGATTGCTTTACTTTATTTCACTGTATCTGTTCAACCTTGAATCATTGAATCAACATCGACATTGAATCAATAAAAAAAGAGAGATACTAACATAAGAGGTAACTAATTAGGATGTAAAATAAAATACAATTATGTGAAAAGCCCTTAGATTTTGCAATTCAGGTAGGTCATTTGACAGCTAATTAAAATAATTGAAATCAAATTCAGTTATATAAGAAAAAAGTTAGCGATCATCACTGTAATAACCGCAGTGATTTAATATTCTTACCTTTGACGTAGGCGGAACACCGGACCGTCTGTCTGCCCAGCTGCAGCTGCACATCAGTCACTGATGAGCTGCTCTCACCACATGGTGAACTGGGCACCAGTCTATAGGTGCACACACACACACACACACACACACACACACACACACACACACACAAAGTATCTTCAAGGCAAGCAAGGCAAGGCAGCTTTATTTGTATAGCACATTTCAGCAACAGGCAATTCAAAGTGCTTTACACAAAATCAGTTAACAGATAAAACACAGTAAAAACAGTTAAAAATCACAAGCATTAAAAACCGGGTAAAACCCATGAATAGACAGTTAAAACAAAGAGAACATAAAACACAAGAATAAAATTTACAGTGCAGCATAAGAAATTTAAAGAAATGATTAGTCATTTAAAGAAAGGCAGCATCAAATAGAAAGGTCTTCAGCCTGATTTAAAAGAACTGAGAGTAGCAGCGGATCTACAGGTTTCTGGGAGTTTATTCCGATATAAGGAGCATAGAAACTGAAAGCTGCTTCACCCTGTTTAGTTCTGACTCTGGGGACAGAAAGAGCCTACTCCCAGTGACCTGAGAGGTCTGGGGGTTCATAGTGTAGTAGCAGATCAGCAATATATTTTGGACCTAAACCGTTAAGTGATTTATAAACTAGCAGAGTACTTGAAATCAATTCTTTGAGACACAGGAAGCCAGTGTAAAGACTTCAGAACGGAGTGATGTGATCCAGTCTCTTGGTTCTAGTGAGGACTCGAGCAGCAGCGTTCTGAATCAGCTGCAGCTGTCTGATTGATTTTTTAGGGAGACCTGTAAAGACCCCGTTACAGTAGTCAAGTCTACTGAAGATAAAGGCATGGACAAGTTTTTCCAAATCCTGTTGACACATAAGTCCTTTAACCCTTGATATATCTTAAGGTGATAGTAGGCGACTTTGTTATTGTCTTAATGTGGCTGTTAAAGTTCAGGTCTGAGTCCATGACTACACCAAATTTCTGGCTTTGTCTGTTGTTTTTAACAGTGGTTGTTGAAGCTGGCGCAGACGTTTAATCTTCTCTCTTGCTCCAAAAACAACCACCTCAGTTTTTCCTTCATTTAATTTCAGAAAGTTCTGAAAGTTTCTTCAATAAAAAAAGAGAACATTTCATTTCATTTAAGCTGCCTAAATGATTTTCTAACACTTTTTTTTAAAGTGTCAATCCATCAAAGGTTTGTGCATTTTAATAACAAGTATTTTGGAGACATACATTGCAGCATAATTAGCAGCGTTTACCTTTTTAGAGCTGATTTTAAATTAAGATGAGAACAAAATGTCACATCCTCTCAGTGCATCGACTCTGATCTAAAGTCTGAGCTTAATTTGGCATTTTAATATCTTTCCTCAAAGATGAAGGTCATGCTGGGTCTTCGGCGATTTTGAAAAACCTGCCTGAACAGCTGATGTGCTGATAGTCATAATTAAATCCCTGCTAAAAGATTATTTTTTAGTAAATTCTTTCAATCTTGCGTATCTTTATACCAGTTCTTGATTTTCCTTTGACTCTTTTTATTGTATCAATGTTTAGTATTTGTTTTAGGTAATATATGTGTGGTGAGTGCGTTTGTCGTTTCTTACCCCAGCCTCCGGCAGCAGGAGGTGGAGATGTGGTTATGTTGGCTGCCGGTGTTGATGGACGCCTTGACTTCAGTCTCGCCGCACTGTGGGGAGGACAGAGGGGGGATTTTGGTGTCACAGGGTGATTTTTCCACTTCAGTCTGGCACACAAGGAAACAACCAGTCTCAACAGCACATTAACATGACTCTCGGGAGCCTTTGAAACCCCTTTTTTTTTAAATTTATGGCCAAATCCATTCAACTCCCACATGCTTATGAAACTGACAAAGTCTACGTCGACACATATTCAACTTTGCACATACAAAACAAATTTCCCATTGGTGGTAGTTGAGTATTTTCAAGCCAATTCTTGTTTTGAGAGGGTTGGCTTGAGTCACATGTTGTTTTGTGTTTGTAACTTGCTCTGTATTGACTCTGTGTTGGACTCTTAAATCACTACTCGCCCGTTGAATGCTGCAGCCGTTTGGTTCAACCGTTAACAATCATGTTAAAAATAAACGAATGAGGGCATTCTGTATACGTGGGCGGCTGTGGTTCACTGGTAGAGCGGTTGCCTGCCAATCGGAAGGTTGGTGGTTCGATTCCCGGCCCTGCAGTTATTGTCGAAGTTGGGCAAGACACTGAACCCCGAGTTGCCCCCGGTGCTGCGCATCGGAGTGTGAATGTGTGTG
>NC_045755.1:17437181-17437536 GCF_008692095.1 Etheostoma spectabile
TGTTTATCTGATGAGCAGGTGGCACCTTGTACGGCAGCCTCGGTCACAGTGTGTGAATGTGTGTGAATGGTGAATGTTTCCTGTAGATGTAAAAGCGCTTTGCTATATAAATACAGCACATTTACATGAACCATTACAGATCACATGAGTTGTTTCTTTGGTTATTAGCTGATGTGTTAAGTTCATGTTGCTGACTCTTTTTCCTGACAAGATGCTGATTCTTCAGTTTTTTTTAGTGCACTTTGATTTGTCAGATTTAATGATCTAAAAACCCTCAACAGAGCATGATTCATGAAATATTAACTAAGTGAGTCATGAGTATGTATATGTGTGTGTCTCTCTCTCTCTCTCTCTC
>NC_045755.1:17437546-17439762 GCF_008692095.1 Etheostoma spectabile
TCTCTCTCTCTCTCTCTCTCATTGTGTTGGTTTTCTGGCCACCAATGTTTTAATCCTTGCATTTTTGTCAGATTGCAGGTCTTTTTAGCAATAAAGCTCTTAAAAACATTGTATACTAGACAGACACAGTAAGAGACACCTAGTGAACATAATGACATAATGGAGCATTTAGCAGCTAAAGAGACAAATGTTATCCTCAGGAGGTTTTTGGTGGTGACCAAAAACGGATATAAAAGAAAAATTTCTATTGGTCTTTCATCCATCAGGTGGACACAAACATATTCTCGCATTGCCAGACCTATCTCCACAGTGCTGTGGAGGAGGGTCTGCCTTGTCCACACAACATTCCTCTCTCATTGGCATATCTTTAAACCAATCACAATCGGCATGACCAGTGCTAACCCAGGACGCAGCAACGGTGCCTCTGCAAAAAAAACCGTAAAGGAACTTGTTTTGGTGGAACATGTGCACATAGGGAGGCGAGCTGTAGAATTGAAATGGCTGTCGAGTGTGTGATGAAAATATTACTCAAAAAATGGCAACACAGAGAAGGTGGAAGGTGAGGGACATTTAGCTAAAAATGAGGGATATCCGGCAAAACCTCCGACAGCACCTGAACAGTCCCGGAAATGGAAAACAAACATGGCGCCAAATGAATGATAATGTTGCTCTGTAACTGTTAGATGTGTAAATAAACAAACAAGTCTGCCCCAAAGTGGCCAAAAAGTACTTAATGCAGGTTTAAAGTGCACTGATAGTGACATTTACAGCTAGTTTAGCTAACAGATCCGGTAGCAGGGTTCTGTCCAATGTTCAGAAACACACCTACCAGCACCTTTAAAGCTCACTACTTAGCACGCTGTACATTTTTTTTTGTTATTGTTAGCTAAAATTAAAAAAACTGCATACTATTTCCCCATTCATCTAGTCCTTATGCCAAGCTAAACTGCCATCTCCTGGTCGTAGCGTCATATCTAACAGACGCATATTAGAGGGGCATTAGCTAATCTAACGCAAATATTATTTCCAAATTGTCCTTTCCAAAATGTCTTTTAATCAGATTTTCCCATAATTCAAGCTGGAGTTTTCCAGTAGTAATGCTAACAGGCAGCTTGTCCTTATCTCCACTTTCTCTTTGTTGCTATGTTGCCTGCAGAGCACTTCATGTCACAAAGACACGTTTCATGAGAGGCAAAGGAAAGTCTGCAGTGCAGCACATAGTGGTTTATGGGAACTCTTGTCTCTAATGGCTTTTTCAACTCTGCATCATCCTACTATTACTTGCAACCTGTACACCAGTAGGAACACGTTCGTGGGTAAAAATAAAGAAGAATGTATTCACGACATATGGAAGCCCTGCATGCATGTGAGATTAGCAGTATGCCGGCACCGCCCCCGCACTGTTACATCTAACTGTGTGTCACACTATGTATCAATTCAGGATCTTCCCACTATTAAATGCAAATAGATCCCGGCTAGAGGAATCTATGGTCTTTCATTGTTGTTCCTTTTATGATTTTGCTTTCAGAGAAACTGCTGTTTAAGAAACAGCACGTTCTTGGTGTGTAGTTGAGTGTAGTTGTAATATATTAATCGAACAAGGTTAAAGTCGTCACAGGCAGAGCATTTATAATACTGGACCCCGATGAGCTGCAAATACAAATATAGCAAGCAAGCTAATTCTGACAGGGTCGGGTTTTAAAAATGGCAATCTTTTTGAACACTCAAACACCTATGTTCACACTTTATGTAAAGCGGTTGTAATTCAGTATCGAGAAAAAGTACTGCCTCTAAACCACAATACCAGATAGACCAAAACACAACATACTGTATATTTGCACCCAGGATTACTGGTGATTACTAAATACATTCACTCAAGTATATAGTAAGTACAAATTAAAGGTACTTGTACTTTACTTGAGTCTTCATCTTTATACTTTTCCCTCCATTATATTTGCCGGACAGCTTTAGTTACATTTCAGATTACAATTTTTTTATACCATTCCTACCCAGTGAAAACAAAACTATTTCTATTTATTACTGATAAACTGAAGGATGAAGTGTCATTTTACTTGTTACGATAAACTACTTTATCAACTACTTTAATCTTGGATAAGATGAAAATTGCATCTTTACAAAGCTGAAATACTTGATGTATTGTTGTCTTGCCAGTCTTTGGGATATATATATATATATATATATATATATATATATAT
>NC_045755.1:17439772-17455467 GCF_008692095.1 Etheostoma spectabile
TATATATATATATATATATATATATATATATACACACATGATATGGTGATCATTTGGTAACAATTTAACCTTACAGGAAAAAAAGCAAAAACATTGTTCATTTGAATACATTTGTATTTTGGAGTCAGTATGTTACTCTTTTGAAAACTGAATGTAACACAAATTCAGCCCATTTTAAATGTTATAATAAGGCCCCCGTTTTACATAAGTCAGAAACCGTTGACTAATATGAATAGATTTTATAACATCTGCGTGGCATCCATCCTGGTTCTGGGAAACATGTCTGCAGATCTTCCTCTCTGTCATAAATCAATCCCTTATCCATTTGACCCAAGGATGTTTCCCCCTTTGGAAATAAACACGTTTGGTTTCCATGAGCCGTGTTTTGGTGTCTTGCACTCTGTACAGACTGAGCTGAGCCTCCTTTTGTCCTCACAAGCACACCAGCTTATCAGCAGACCCACAAACCTGCTCCTTTGTCTCAGTTCCGGTGCTGCAGAAATCCTCAAGTTTTAAAATAGCTGCCGAATGTGTAACCAAAGAACACTTTGCATTTAATAAGTTGATGATAAAACCAAGCACAATGAGTAATAGGAGAAGAATGCTGAATCTACCAGAAAGTCTGAAATGGACTACTAATTTTAATTAAACTCAAAGGAGCGGTGCTAGATACTTTTAACACCACAGGGGATAGCAGTTGTTTGATCACTGTATTGGTTTAAAGGACCAAAAATGGATATGTCCTTGGTGTCACACATAATATAGTTTATATCCACGACGTTCCAATTCCGGGATGTCTCGGGTGCCGCTGGAAATGCTGCCGGATGTCTTTCTTTTCGGCCGGATGTCTGTCAGCTTCCGCTTTCTTTGTGTTGGAAGTTTAAACTACGGACGATTTATGAGGATTATTATGGATAGCCGCTCCTCAGATCTCTGCAGGGTAAACCCAGACAGCCAGCTAGACTATCTGTCCAATCTGAGATTCTGTTGCATGACTAAAACAACCTTTGAATGTGCACACGTTAAAAACAAAACAAGTTCCTTCCTGAGGCTAATTCTTTTTGCAGAGGCATCGTTGGTTTCCAGGGTTAGTGCCGGCCACAACAATTGTGATTGGCTTAAAATGCCATTAAACAAAAGCCTGTTTTTCTCCAATCCCGGCAGGCTGTGTGGACTAGCTAGAACCTCCTCCGCAGGGCCGTGGAGGAAGGTCTGGCAAAGCGAGACTGTACATAATATTAAATATTAGCTCTTTAGGAAAGTTCGGATTTTTTGAAGTGGAGTTGTATGAGGTACTTAGCCATAGTCAGTGTATAGCAGTAGACGGCGGTCGGCATGCGCCCAGTTTGAATTATCTGTCCATCTTGCATTAAACAGCAGTTTTAAAATCTATATTTTGTATCAGAGCATGTTGAGAAAGTAAAACTGTAAGAATTTATTCTGTTATTTTTAAGGCTTAAAAACTCATGTGTGAGGGAACCTGCACCTATTACTGTATGTAATGTCAGTTATTCTATAATAGATGTCAGCAGATACTTCATGTAAAACATCACTTTTCAAAACATTAATTATCGGCCGTCTCTGGTAGCTCAACACGAAAGAAATCTGTTGAGGATGGACTGAAGCACCTTTCTGGATACATTAGTCATTGTGTTGAGTGTGTGTTTGTGTTAGATCGGGGACCACAGGGGGCATCTCCATGTGAAACCAGAAAACCATTAATGCTTCAGACAGAAAAAGACACTTAGTCAAAAGCGTGACTACTATCACTGCATAATGGGGCAGTCAAAGACCTGCACATGTGATTTACTCGCTGTGTTGAGGGTTAACTTACTGTATATGCTTCTCTTCAGGTCGATTGATGACTAAGCAGTCACAGTTTCTTAGGGGGTTTAGGGTAATTTATAAAAGAGGCACTTCACCCATTTTATAATTAAAGATTGGGTCACAGTGATGCTTGTATGATGTGTTTTGATGGTAACCAGTAATGTCGGATTGGGCTTGAGGATTACAGTCTCTATTACAAGCCTGTGTTACAAACTTTGGATGTGGAGTTTGGAAGAAGTGGACATTTATCACTTAAATGCTATTAAACTGCATTATGGGAAATATAGGATCCAGGGCTTAACTCCAAACTAGAAACATCTCAGCCACTGCTGCTTAAATTTTGACCATCGTTTTTTTTTTCTCTCCTCCACAAGTGTCCCAACTTTTTAAAACTAAAATGCTGGAATGTCCCTTGTCTTAACTCCTATCCTAAATCAAAATGTATTTTCTTGCCTTTATTGTTAGCAGCTGGTAGAGAGTTGGCAGGAAATGACAAGGGATGTGTCAACTTGGTCACGCATCGATTCCTTTGCTCACTGGTGTGCAATGTCCCCAACCATTGATGTGTACATACTGCTGTGCTGTTGTCTGTACGGTTGCCCAGCATTGGCAATGTACACTGGGAACAAATCTACAGCGAGCACCGAAATCTCAGTGTAAAACCAGAACACCCTGTTTTAAAATAAATTACATTTTAGTCTCAAATAGCTTTATATGAGACTGCCAGTGCATCAGTACTATAGTCTAAGTGGCATTCTCAATGGGGTTGGGGGGTTAAGTGGGCAAAACTAGACCCATAGTGAGTTACCGGTTGGTTGCTGCATGGGTTTCAATAAGCTACTGCACAAATAAATGCTAATGCAGTTGCAGTGTTTTCTCTCGTTTTGTCCTGAGACCCTACAAGTCTGTGCATGTCAAGTTCTTGTGCACTTGTTACTTACACTCCCTGTAACCTACATTTTATCCATGTATGACCCGGGTATGGATGTGTTAACCAGGTTGGCCTTTCAGTCACCTTGACACAGTTATCTATTGTTTGGCTCCAGCCAGACAGCTGCTGGGTCCTGCCAAGCTCTGGATGTGTTGTAAAGGATAAATAAAGAGTGTGGGCTTTGAGTGATGAGTCATGGGAGCAGAATGGTGCTGTCTTTGTCTATTCTCTTGTTTTCAGTTTGTATGCAGTATAAGACAGTGTCAAACCATTGAATGTGAGCAAGGAGAGACAGCCATAGTACCTTGCATGGAACAACCAGAGCTGTGAGGAGGGTCGAGCTCTCGGTGCCCTCGGCCTTCTCAGCTGTCTGTCGGGCTCCTGCTTCGCTGCTGTCGTCCTCTTCGTCCGACCGTAGGCTCCTCTCGCTCTCCTCCAGAGACTCCCTCTCCTCTGTAGAGTCGTCGGCAGTGCTCTCACTCCTCTCTTCGGTGTCAGCCGGTCCGTCTTTCATGTCGGCCAGCGGGGAGCGAACCCTGGCGTTGGGGTCATAGGCCTCCCCTCGCAGCCGCGTAAAGTTTCCCTCCATCAGGCGACGCTGGACAATGCTGTGAGGTTGCTAGAGGAGGAGACACAAGGGAAATGGATTTCAGAAAGGGTAGAATAATCAAATTGACTTTTCTGCTTTTCTTGACCTTACAATACAGTAAATGGAATATCTTTGGGTATTGAACTGTTGGTCGGGCAAAACAAGACCGTCAACTTGGAGTCTGAGACACTGGGATGTATATTTTTCACTGTTTCTGATGTTTTGTAGACTAAGCGATTAACTGGTTAATCAAGAAACTCATCAACAGATTAAAGTCATTGAATGCAAATAATTATAAATAGCATTCCTAGACAGACTCCTAGTTGAAAAGCTGAAATCACATCAAATCCAGAAAATTAGTTTGAGCCGAGCAATGTGAGGTGGCAATCGTTTTATATGGTGAGTAAATTGAATGTATGTCGGAGGATAGGTGACCTCTGCTGTGCATTGTGAAATAATAAAGTATTATGATCTCAACAGAGTTCATCACAGATAGTTTGTGACACCTAATCTGAAAAAAAAAATATGTAGGTCATTATGTTAGAGAAGCATGTCAGCATTACTCCAGATTATCTGCATATTCAGAGAACATTGTGTTTTGCTTTTACAGTAATGAAGCTTAATTATGCACATCTATGCAGGTTCAGATGAAAATGATGAATTAAAATCAGCCCCATATGAACTTGTGTCTTGAGCAGATGCCTAGGGGGGGTACAGATTTATGTAAGCGTAACATCCCCCCCCCCCCCCCCCCACACACACACACACACACACACACAAAATAAAAAAAGAAACAAACACATGCACAAAATAACACACACTGAGATTTTAAATAGCTAACTTTAGCTTCAGTGGCAGTGTCACGAAAGCCTTTTCAGGGGATGCTTCTAGGTCATCACTGTCAGCAGTTCAGTGGCCATGTTATTTGCCAAAACAAACTTTTCAAGTGTCACCTGGAGTCTTTTAATAGACAAAAGCAATTTTAGAGTCAATACACAAAGCATTTTCAAAAGACATGTTTGGCAAAGTGTTCTTTACGGCTACAGAAACACTACATTAATAACAACGCTGTAAGAACCTGTATGTTGCAATTTTGCTGTATACCTTTAATACAAGTGTGTTGATCTTGATTAATGACACCTTTCCACAGTTTCAAAACATGTGGCTTGTGATTGGCTGTTCTTTTTGGATCACATAAAGTTCATTTTAAAAGTTAATTAGATTTAGGCTGCCTGTTCCTCTATAATCACATTGCATTTCTGTTAACCAGTAGAGTCTGGGTCAAGACTATTAAACAGCACGCTGTGAAAAGAACAGGTCACGCAACACCAGCAGAGTCTCTGCATTAATAAAACACAAAGCATTTGCTTTCCTTTCAGGGTATTTTTCTAACACTGAAATTTCCAGGATCTTTAAGGCTAGTTTAAATGAAGAGCATAAGAGGCATTCTAAAGTGTTAGATTACATTTTTAACTGTTTGTCAGTCAAGAGATCACCAACTGACTGAATAACCGGGTTTCCAGCCAACATTGGCATCTCTAGAGCCATAAAGTAGTTCTGGTTGAGTGCCAATCTTACATTAAATGGCACATTCCCATCTGCCTACCTGTTGCTCTCACATGCTCTGCATTGTTCTATTGTAGAAAACAACATGTCACTGTGGATGCCATTGTTTTTGTAAGCAATGGCATCAGTTTTCCACAGTCTGGTTCATTCTGGGCATTTGTCCCCCATCAGATGTGCTGACATCATGGGCCATCTAGTGGGAGACTCCTCATTTCTTAGAGCATGAACTGAGATGTTTGAGTGTTTTCTGAATACTTGATTTTTGATTGGTTTTTAGATGACACATGCTGGATGATGAACGACAAATGCCAAACACTTTTTTTTGTCTGTTAGGGAACCACATCCTGCAGTTAAGAGAAATCTTCTCTAATTGAATGGATTATCTATCCTGTTTTTTTTTCCACATTACTGGTCATTATTTGGTGTTCTGCTCTGATTAACATGCGCATAGCAATGCTAGATTCTGCTGTTTCCTGTATTCCTGACCAGAATGTGAATCAAGGACGATTTCATGGGCTGGCAAGCAGCAAGGAGACAGAAAAATGTGGAAAAATAAATAAGAAAAGTATGGGAGCCCCATGAGACCAACAACCTTAACTTATGTAAGTGTCCTTGGCCTCAATCTGATCAAAAAGATCATCAAGAGTCATTTTTGGCGGGCGCCTGGATAGCTCAGTTGGTAGAGCGGTCCACCTTGTATAGAGGTTTAGTCCTTGAGACAGAGGGCCCAGGTTCAACTCTGATCTGTGGCCCTTTGCTGCATGTCATACCCCTCTCTCTCTCTCCCCCCTTTAATTTCTTCAGCTGTCCTGTCAACAAAGGCCTAAAAATGCCCAACCAATAATCTTAAAAAGAGTCATTTTTGGCAGCTTTCATTTGTCAGGACAAAGAGAACTGCTTTGAAAAAATCAAATGCTGAAAAAGAAAAAACCATTAGGTTTCTGTAGTAGATTTCTTGTTATTCACAGACCTCTCTCGGCCAGTCCATGATCTCTCTGTCCATGCTGCAAAACAACACTTCAAACTGCTAATCAGCCGCCGTGCCCATTTAGCTCATTCGTTCATCTCTGAGCTCCAGCTGTGGCTCTCCTCTCCTCTCCTCTCCTCTCCTCTCCTCTCCTCTCCTCTTTCCATCTCTCCTCAGCTCTATCCTCTTTACATTTCTCCTCTTCTCTTTACATCTCTCTCCTCCTGGCTTCCTTTCCTTTCTTTAATTCTCCTTTCCTACTATTTTCTACACCCATCCTTTCAATTCCTTTACTGATTTCTCCTCTCTTGCTTTTCTTCCATTGCCTTTAATTATTTTCCTTTTCTTTCTACTTCAAGTGTTACCTTCCCTTCTCTTTCATTTCCTTCCTTTTGTCATTTTTTTCCCCTCCTTGTCTCCTCTTTTCGTTGATTTCCTTTGATTTTGCCAGCAGAATCAGGTGTTTTTATTTAATTTGATTATTTAATAAATAGTGTTTCATTTAATATGTTTTTTGTGTTAACAGTTTTGAGAAAATGCGTAAGGGTTCCTTAGCAATCAAGAAAAACGGTAACTTTCAGTTTTGTTTTCCTTTCCAAACCTCTCATTGTTTCCTTCCATTTTGCTCCATTATCTTCCCTTTCTTCTTCTCTTTCCACATTTGTTTTTACTTTTTTTTCTCTCTCTTTTCTCTTCCGTCTTCCTTTCCCCACATCCTTTCTTATAGCTTCTCTTCATGTATTTCAATGCAATCAAAAGAAATCAAGATAGTATGTATTTCTTGGATAGATAACATTTATTCCTGATGAAAAAAGTAATCTTCTCCTCTCTCAGGAGTTCTTAACATTGAGCTCCTCGACATAAAAACTAATCAAATTCAATCAGGAGCTCCACTTTAGACAGGACTGGTTTATTTTTTCTATTGCTATGTTCCCGACATCGGCTTCTTCCTCTGGCCTCTGTGTGTTTGTTCCAACAATATTTGACAAGTCAGTTAACCTCTTTCCCATTTGGACACTTACTGGCAAAATCAAACTTTTATGAATAGTGATAACAGTAATTGTCCTCTTTTTCAAATTAGAAAAAAACAGCTTGTTAGAGGTGGATGCAAACAGTGACAGATCAAGGTTTACATGCATCTGCTAGCCTGTGAGTCAGCAAAGCGTGGGAAATATTTTAAGGCTAGTTATGCTTATCAAGTGCATATCACAATGTTTTTATTTTTACAGGCAAAGGAAATAATGTCAAACAGTTTGGAGAAGAAGGGAGAGTTTGATTTTTCCTCGTGAGACTGCAGGGAAGCGAAGATTAACTCTGATAGACACAATGAACACAATGTAATTTCACTTCAGTGGTTGGCGTCTGTTTTTTTGCTGAACCCTGACTGCTCTAGGGTCAGCTCCAGAGCAAATCATGTTAACAACATCAAGCCGGTAGCAGGCAGTGTTCAGTGTTGCCTATGTGCCCTGGTTCGGGGCTGAAATTGGCAATCTTGCACCTTCCAGGGTGATCTTCGTCTGCTTTTTGATATAGTGAGGTTTTTTAAATGTGAGACAGAAAAGTTGTAGGGGGAGGCATGAGCAAATGGTACTGCATGAGAGTAGAATGCAGGTCAGATTGATCCAATTTAGACACTTTGAAACCCTTAGCACCTAATTGCCACCATTTACATCATAACTCTGTAAATTCTGAACAAAGACATGATACAAACATTTGGAATTACACTTTCCAGGGATATCATTATCTCAGATAAACGTCCACAAATCTGCTTAGAAATTATAGAAATCATAGAACTTATAACTGCAGAGCTTGCCTGAGAACTATCACGTTTTTAAGTTTTCTTCAGTATTAAATTATTCCAGAGATAGTTGTCTGTATATCCAGTAGTACACTGTAAACAGGAAATACTTTTAATTGTGCCAATCTGCCAAAATATGAATTTATCTAGGCTAAAAACCGGGCTCAAGCTGTACGCTACAGTGTTGAATGCATGGCAACATTTTACTTTCTGTTTACATCCCACAAAGCATTATGGGGATTGCAGTTCCAAACCTTACAGGCTGTTTTGACATTATATGCCCCTTATAAAAGTGCAGTAAACTACAAGCTAAAGTGTGTAGAGAGTCTTTAAACAGCTTTCATTCAAGTTTTTGTCTCATTCTACCATCTGCCTGTCAACAGGCTGAGAATATAAAAATTGGCATTAATCATGTTGCCTCTTCTCTTCATGAATTCTAATGAAGACAGCAGGCAGCTTTGTCCAATACAGCGTTCATCTATTTTACATGATGCAACCTGCTGTTTACGCTGAATTTGACAGTTTTATTGTTGAAACATCTGAGGTCTGCATACAGAGTGATTTTGGAGAATATTATTTTGAGCAATTGTCGCTCCTGAATATAAGATGTGTCATAGATGTTGTTGCAACTGAAGAAAGCTTTCACCATTTAGTACGCTTAACAAAGAATTAATGGCATTGATTAAACAGTGAGGCCGCCAGTCTTCTCTTGCTGTAACATTTTCTTCTATTGTGTGTGTGTGATGTGGATCAGCCAAATATGTTACTTTTTGCCACTAAGTTACTTAATTTTTGTAAACTTAAAGTTATGGCTGGTGATATCTTTCTATACTTTGTCATTGCCAACAAATCCAAAACAACAAATATATCCTCTGTGTCACAGAGCTCCATTGTTGTCCAAAAAACTATTATAAACACATCAACACTGGGTGACATGTTCCTCATAAATACTCACTCAAATGAGGATTAATCCACCGCTGAAAATAGTCCCCAACATATGCACTATTATCTCAAGTCTGATCATTTAAATACGTTACTAGCTAGACCACCACATAGTCATGCTAATTATTTAGCTCTTGAAAAGAGAATTAATTAAAAAGGATCCTGATGTTGATCTGAAGATAAATGACATCACGTAACCAGGATATTAGTGCGCATGTAAATGGTAAAGTGGACAAAATTCGGGCTAAAACTGGTTGTGTCTTACACACTGTGTTCCATATGTGGTCTGTTGCAACTTGCTGAGATGAGTCCAGCGATGACCCCTTAAACACTAACCAGTCCACACCAATCTTCTCCTCTGCCAGTTTGGCAGAAAGTTAATGTGACGCCAGCACTCCTCCTACTCTCTGTCTCTCTTTCTTTTTCTCTGTATGTATCCCTCCGAGTCACATTAGAGGCTAATTGCCATGTGGACTAATTATCTGACTGCAATAGGCTGTGCTCTCTCATCCAGCCAGTCGCATACATTTTCTAATGTCCTCTTTCTCATTCTGATGGAGTTCCCCAGCGGCTGACTTCCTGTCGCAGCGACCGGGTCTCCTGCAGCTTCACATCTGCTGCCTTTCTGCCACCTCCACTTCCTCTTCACTTCTGTTTCACATCTCTGGTTCTCTTTCGCTTTCTTTATTAATTTGCTTTTAGTCTCTTCACTAAATCCTGCATGAGCTATAATTTTCATGCAAAACTCCAGTAAGTAAAAAATAGCCAGTGTGATCAAAACCGATGTGGTCACGGTCAGTGTGTGCAGCCTCCCATTAGAGAGCTTACAGAGGGCATTTGTTAATGCTTGTAATGCTGAATGATTAGGTCATTAATCAATTAGTTGAGCAGCAAACATTTTCATAATCAATAACTGATTCATTCATTGCTCATTGTCTATAAAAAGCGTATATTTTGATGTTTTTTCTAATTACATTAGTGCTGAAAACTCATTAGTCCATTCATCAAGAAGCCTTTTTTCTCATCAGTTTTATTTTCCCTTGTAGGGCTCATTACTAGAGGAAGTAAACATTTGTTCAAACGGTATCAAAACATTTTATTTTCCGTCATTTTATAGACTAAATGATTAGTCAATCATCAATAATGTATCAATAATAAAACATTATCAGTAGTTGCAGACCTACCATATTTGTTCTTAAAACACATCCAGCTTTATTTTGTAAATGGGAATCATCATTTTCTGATTCAGATATTGCTTCCGCATAAACTTTACTGGCAATTTTGGATTACTCCTTTCAATTTTATTTATTAGAAACTCCGCGGATTACATTTGGAGCCACTTTGGAGGCTACATTGTCATGTGTCACACTCGGCCATACACTGAAAATGAAAAAACAAACAAAAAAACACTTCTTCTTTCTCAACACGATGCATCCTCTCCTCTGTTGTTGGGGTTGTTTTGTCGTTGTTGTCGGGTATTTTTAGCCTCCTGTCTTACACTGCACTGAGGGAGCAGCTGGGGGAGCGTTGCCTCCCATCTACAGCTCCAGATGACAGAGAGAGACAGGTTCACACTAACCCCCTCTCCAGCCCATCTAATTGTCCGGAGCTAATAATAAAACCTGCATCTGAACCCGCGTTAACATGGCTTGTTTTGGTGGGTACAGGAAGAGGTGAACTCCCAAGAGCCTGGCGATCACACAGAGTAACACTGTCGTATTTGCTCTTTACTTTGAAGTGCTACTTTGCCTCCTGGGGAAAATCGTTAACAATTGAGTTCTGGGGGGGGGGGGGGGGGGGGGGGGGGGATCTGGATGCATATGAATATATAAACCTGTTCTGGGATGTGATGGATGTAGCCTACTGTACACCGTGTGCTCGTACAAACTCATGCTATTTAAAAGGACAGGAGATCAAAAGGTTCCCAAAATTCTGTGGACAAATGCACAACACTCTTCACACTGGTTTACCTAATTTCGGAAATGTTAACTGGAATTTTGGGGCTAAACTTGGACAAAATGTTTAGTAACTCTGGACTTAAGTCGTATTTAATGCAAACAGCAAAAGGTGCTGCTTTCCATTCATCAGTTCCTTTCCTATTCTACAAGCCCAGTTCTGTAGCTTTGATCATCCTCAGAAGTACTGGAGACTCCAATTGCTCGATTAGACAGGCCTTTACTACACACACGCACAAACACCCACACACACACACACACACACACACACACACACACACACACACACACAGATTTCAGACTCACTCATCTGTATGAGAGAGACATAAGCAAACGCAAACACTAAGCTGCAGGGAGAAGAAGAAAGAGGCTTTGCAGCAGAAGGCTACAGTTGGTATGTGCTGCACAATTAGACCAATATGAGATTTGAAAGCTTCATTGAAGTCTCCTACAACTAATATTTATCTTATTTTTACATTTCTACCAATTTTAAAGCCACATATGTTGACATAATTAGTAGGATTTATTGTTTTATGTAAATTTTCATTGTGAAAATAAGCTGATAAGTAATTTCCTAAAGGAATAGTTCAACATTTGGGGAATTACGCATATTGGTTTTCTTGCATACCAGCAGCTGGTTAGCTTAGCTTAGCATAAAGGCTGGAAATATGTATATGTAATATAATACATAAAGGGGAAACAGCTAGCATGACTCTATCCAAAGGTAATATAATCTGCCTTCACCTTTTGATGCTCATTTATTAACATTAATTTATTATATTTTGTTCTACATTCTGTTGGGTTTAGAGGGAGTCGAGGTAAATGAGAAAATGTTTTGTTGCTATATTTGGAGTTTGTTATTTGGGGGAAGCCAGTCTGCTAAAATAATTACATTTTCTAACCTGACATATTCTGAGAAAATAATGAATACCTCAACATTGGAAAGAATACAAAAAAATAACTAAATACAGTATATATACAGTATATACTGTATGTATGAAGCTTCAACACAGAAATGATGGCATTGCCCTTTAAAACATCTCATTGAGGTCATTTTGCTGCAACCTGGCTGCTTTAAAGTCATCTTTCTCGTACATTTGTCTCTCTGACTTTGGCTCAGATTTTGGGAGCAAATGTTGAGTGTGTACTGTAGGAAACAGTCCAATTACACAGGGGTTACACAATAAATTGTTCCATGCTAAGCTCAGATGTTAATGTAACTAGGCTTAGATGTTTCCAACCCTTCAAACACACACATACTGTTACTCTCATTCCCTCTGATTCACTCTAACATTACATTTCACACCCATCTACTCAAAGCTCTACATTGTATTACATAAAACAACCCCACTGAACCGTGCATCCTCCATAACCCCATCTCAGCCGACTCTTTACTTCGCCTCCACCGCTCTGCGTTAGAGCGGTGGATTTTGCCCTTTTCATGCTCCCTGCTCCCCTTACTCTGCAGCACAACATGGCTGGAGTGATGACGCTGCTGAGAGTGAGAGGACCTCAGGCTAAAGAGCAGCAAAACAAATTCACTCTTACATAACAGGCTCTTGTGCTGAATTATACTCTGGACAGGCCAGCTAGCAGGAATGAAGAAGAAGTAAGACAAGATGTGTGTGGCATGCAAACTAGAACAATTCACCATTTTTACTGATTGCGTGGCAACAGACCATTAATTTGAATAGGGAATAATAATAATGGTATAGCTCTGCATTTTGTGAAACCATTTTATATGCTTTCTTCCAGAGAGTTAGATGAGTATATTCATACCTCTCTCATATCTTTGTCTTAAAGTATGGAGCTGGAGTCAGGAGGCAGTTAGCTTAGCTTAGCATAGGCTGGAAGCAATGGGCGGATATAGGGAAACAACTACCTAACTTAATCTTCCTATAATTCTTTGATTGATCAAGCTTGTTTAAAATGTTCCCAGAGCTCAATGTGACATTGTAAAATTGCTCATATATACCTGTAGTCTGACCGATATTCCAAACTCCCAAATCTATTCAGTTTAAAAATGACATAAAACAAAGACAAGCAGCAAATCTTCACATTTGAGAAGCTGAAGCCAGCAGACGTTTGGGAATGTTTGCTTTTAGAATGACTTGATTGAGCATTTGTTGTCAAATTAATCTTTAGTTGATCAACTATTCACTTGATGGACTACTAGTTTCAAAATAATCTAGTTAAAAATTCTTCTCATTACCTACAAAACCCTCCACGACCTACAGTAGCCCCCTCCTACCTCACTGACCGCCTACCACATACTTCTACCTGCAGCCTAAGATCTGGTGACAGAAACCTCCTCACCCCTATCGTATACTGTACATTTTCCAGAAAAAAAAAAAAAACATTTGTTCATGTCTGACATTTAAGATATGACCTATTGTTTATGGAGGCCTCAAGCTAAAAGGACAATAGTCATTTTTCAGCAGTATTGTAATTAGATATAAAAAAAATACTAGGATATGGCTGCAAAATTCAGAAAACAAACAGGTTTGTAGTCAGACGTCCTACAGACAAACAACTGGATCTGACAGCCTCAGTCACATGATCTCATCTTTTGTCTGAGAGGGTGTGGCCACCTCAGAAACTCGTCATGCTTTCTTCTCATTTTGTGTGTCTATTCAAAGCCTGTGTCTGCAGAAAAGGTACACAGGCATGGCAGAGGACTGCCGGCAATTTCCACTCCTCCGTCAACATCACCCCAACATCGAAAATCACTTCTCACAAATGTCATTCAAACTTGTTCTGTGCTCCCCGTGGCCACATCTGCACCACAAATTGCGTTTTAGAAAACTACTGAGATGAGCTGTATCAAGGAGAAGATAATTGGTATTATGATAAGAGGCTTTTATAGGTCCCTGCAGGTTGAGTTGCACACCATGCCAATATATGAGTTGAGAATTATCCTCCTTGAATATAATGGAATTTTGCGGGATATTATCTCTTCTTAGATTACTTTTTTCATTTTATCTTGAATCGTGTTTAGCTATGCCGTACTGTTTTTGTACAGAGCCCCTTATGTTCCAAAAGATATGTTCTTCATAACATCATGTGTGCACCACATGAGCCATCTTCCATCCAACTGCTTTAATGGAAGTAATGAAGATTGGACTGCAACCGGAAAACAATTTAATGGGGGGGAAGGGGGGATTTTATCCCCCTCGTTAGTAAAAAGAACCAAAATGCAAGCCCCTGGTTAACCTGTCATCCCTGCTCTCCGTGTCCTGGTAGCAGAGAGAGTGCAGGGGCAGAGGGGTTGTTTAGCTTAATGATGAACTGCCTGACTTGAGTGGCTATTAGTTAGAATCTATTGCCCTGACAATGGCCTTCAAATAGCAGCCTGACTGTGTATCGATAAATCCATGGCCCTGTCCGTGGTGCTGAAGCAGCGGACGGATTTGTAGATGTGACATTCTCTCGGAGTCCCGCCCTCCTGTCAGCTTCGTGGGGGGTAGCATAACCCTAGGGGTACTTTGGAGTACTGCAGGGGGTATTAGAGGTTTTTTTTATGTTAAAAATATCAATTATGCATAACTGCCAACATAATTATACTATAATAATGAAAAAATGAAGTGATTAATTCAAAAGATTTGGAATGTAGCATTGAAGTTTCAAGTTACAAGGTTCTTTTTTAGTAAATTAGACACGGATGGGGCAGCACTGTAATGTATCTCTTTATTTAGGCTTTTTTTTTCTCCCACCAAAAAATGTTTTGCGCTAGTCAGGCTACTTGGCTAAATAGATATGTTAAACAGGGTACATTATTGAAAAATGTTTGCTCTAAACCATAGCTGCCCGAGGCCCAAATCAGAGAGAGTGCATGCCTTAATTGCGTGTTAAACAATTAGAGGCGTTAAAAGCAATTTGCGTTGCCTTGTTGTTGTTGCGTTCATTTTGAAAGTGGAGATACTTCTCTCGAAACTCCACGAATGTCAACCTGGAGATGGCGCTGGAGAGAAAGTCAGGCACCAAAGTCACTAAGATTCATTGTCTGGGGAACGTGATCGTGTGCGCCAAATTTTCATGGCGATCCATCTAGTAGTTAGACAGATGTCCCAGTCTGGATCAGTACCACTGACATTGCTGAAAAAGTCCAACAGAGAAATTATTATAGCCACATTTGCAGTTTTGAATTATGTTACCTTAGGAACACAGGGTTGATAAAGGAGGGAAGAGAGATAATATCTACCATATCTGTCTATTACATATATAAAAAAAAAGCTTGACTCAGTAAAAGAAGGATAGAAGGCGGGTAGAATGTTTTCACTGGAGCAAATGTTGGTATTAAAACCTGGCAGACATAGATGCATCACAGTGTAATATTCATAAAGCAAAGAAAGACTGCTGGTACTGCTGCGCAGTGCCAGAGTGATTGTGTCGAGGTTTCTTGGAGAGCTCTGGGGAATATGGGAAGGCGCCATCAAACCAGAACTGTGTCACAGGAGAGGTGGGGTAATACATTGTTCAGATTATTACAGGGAGTCCCTCCAGAGTAGACCAGTTTGTAAGGCTTCTGGAGGAAGAGGAAATGAAGAGGTTGGAGATGCCTTTGATCCTTACATGACAAACCTAAAATGTGTGTGTTGCTGAATGTATAACGGCTTCTCTCTCTGAGAGGCACGTTCACAGTGTACTGTAATAGGCGTTGACTTTACGTTTCCCTCCTCTTTATGCAGAGTGCAAGACTCTGAATCTTTCATGACCCTTTCAGTGATGAATTCAGTTTTCAAGGCTTCATTTAATGACATTCAGTGCCATTAAAGTAGTGCATTATTGCAGTAAAACGGTGCTCATGCAAAGTGTATTGACAGGAGTGAAATGTCTCTGTATGCATGAAATTGAAATAAAACATGACAAGTGAGAGCAAATATGAAGCCATCCTCCAAAGAGCTGAAATGATTAGTCAGTTAATCATTTAGTTCATCTATAGAAAATGTATCTTTTTACACATTTTTAAGCAACAATGACACAAGATTTCTTCAATGTGAAGATTTGCTGCTTTTCTTTTTATAGCATTTGTAAACTAAATATATCTTTGTTTTTTAAAGGTCCCATGGCTTGAAAATGTTCCTTCATGAGGAACATTAATATGCGTTCCCCCAGCCTGC
>NC_045755.1:17455477-17502977 GCF_008692095.1 Etheostoma spectabile
CCAGTGGCTAGAAATGGTGATAGGTGTAACCCGAGCCCTGGGTATCCTGCTCTACCTTTGAGAAAATGAAAGATCAGACGGGCCGATCTGGAATCTTTCTCCTTATGAGGTCACAAGGGGCGAGGTTACCTCCCCTTTCTCTACTTTGCCCGCACAGAGAATTTGACCCACCAATGAGAGAGAGACAACATAGCTTTCAAACGAGCAAAGTGGCAGTTGGTCAAGGCCACACCCCCAACCTCCATGGAATTTGTTTTTTTTACTATTTTCGTCCTCGTTAATAGACTAAATTCAGATTCTGATTAATTGGTGTTGAGTAGTGCTGCTGCATAGGTGAAAGAAGTGGTATTAAGCCTTTTGTGGTTTGAGAAGGAACAGAGGGAAATATATATTGCCTCAAGTGATGTCACTTGAGTCAGTGTTGGTTGAGGCTGAGGACTACAATCTTGATAATTGAAAAACATCTGGAGTGTTGAGTTAGAAACATATGAGCTTACGAGACCTCTGTAGCCCGCTGCCTACCTATGCTTGAGGCTGGCAGCTCGAGGCTACATTAGCCGCTACTAGCATAACACACCCAAATCTCAGACTGAACTGTTGGCTGATGAGTTGCATTGTGAGTAATGTAGGCGGTAGGTTTTAAGAGGCACGTATTACAATGCATTTTCAGGATAACACTTGCATTTTGTGTTTGTACAAGAACATGTTTACATGTTTTAATATAAAAAAAACACTTTAGTTTTTCTCATACTACCCATGGCTGCTGCACCTGTATTCACCCTCTGTCTTTTTAATCCCTCCTCCTGAAAAAAGCCCAGTCTGCTCTGATTGGCCAGCGTGTTTTGTTTCACTAGCTAGTTGAAGCTGGAGCTACTGCAACAGAGTATATATTATACATATTTGAACCGTGACAAATCACCAATAAACGCTTTTAAACCAAATATTACACACCTAGACATGTTCCAGCAGTACAGTGACCAGAATTGGGGAGAATTTAACACTGGCAGCCAAGATGACATTTAACACACTACCGTTAGCATTTAGCCACGTGCGACAATGTTGACACCACAGTGGCTTAAAAAAAAAAACACCTCTCCAGTCCTGCCTACCTGGAGAAGATGACCAATCATAGAAGGCCGGCTTAGAGTTGCGCAACACTTAGCCAGAGTAGAAAAAACTGTTGAAACTGGAACCTTCAGAACAGTTTGAAATCTGAACGTTTTAGCTCGCAGGGGTTCCTCTAAAATAAGTTTCATTTCATTTCATTTATTTAAGTTTTGGCCACGTTTAACATGAAAATCCAACGTTCTAACATTGTAGGTAAGACAGAAAATACGGAAAGGCATAACATGTCCACTTTAATAAGGAAGAAGAATGCATGGAATATAAAAGACAATATCTCTAGTCCAGTTGCCAACATGAGTCTGACATTATCACAGGAGTGCAATGCTAAATCAGTTAAGTATTCTTTTGAATGTGACATGCTTCTACCGTGCAAATGTGGCATCTACTTCCACTTAAACTCAACCTTGAACTGCTAAGCACATGGCAACACACAGAACAGCCTCTCCAATCAAGTAGCTCGTAACCTGATTGTCTCAAGCGCTCGTTTAGAGTCTCTAAGAGTCCACTCACCAAGTCTTTAGATGTGCCCAGTCTCTTCAGCCCATCCAGAGGCAGGAGGTCAGCTGAGTCCTTGTGTGTGAACTGGGTGGCCTGCTTCAGACGCCTCTGCTGGTGAAGGATGGCTTTATCCCGGATGGCAAGCTCACCTTTCTTCGCCTCACTCATGGTCTCGGACTGTAAAGCAGTCTTTTTCTGGTGCTGTGCACAGAAGCAGAGACTATGTACCCTCGGAGCTCTCTGCAGACAGCAAGAGACAGAGTGGAGGTCCGTGGGCAGAGAGGTGGAGAAACCCCAGTTGGCAGCTTTTAAGGATTCGTGTTTAGGTCCAGTACAAACCTGCAATTGTAGCCTCTTTCACTCTGTTTTGCCCTTTCTGAAATGTCCTTCCCTCTAGGCTTGCTGTGCTCTCTCTCTCTCTCTCTCTCTCTCTCTCTCTCTCTCTCTCTCTCTCTCTCTTCTCTCTCTCTCTCTCTCTCTCTCTCTCCCTCTGTGTTTGTAGTCCTTGGCATGTATTATTCTCAGCAGCTTTAGGAGCTATTGGCCTGTCCTGGATGCTCCTCTGATGTAGACATGGATCTTCCTCACTGTCAAGATCTGTTCTGTCTCGTACAGAGGCTGCGTGATGGCTGTTGGGTAGGTGTGACTGAGAGTGTGTTATTTCCCCTCCCCTTAGTGCCGTCTGTCCTTGGATCTTTCTCTCTCTCTCTCTCTGTTACACTCACATGTCTGCTTTCAGTAGTTTATGCTCTCTCTCGCTCTCTCTCTCTCTCTCCTATGAGCCCTCCTCTTTCCGTCTCACACTCAACAGATGCATTCTCACCTCCGAATACAGAGCCCAATATTTCAGTTGACTCTCAGCCAAGGAAACACAAAGAAAAAGACTAAAACATCTGCAATACTGTCGTCCATGCAGCTACAATATAACATTGGATTGTCAGTATTATTTAGTCTTAAAAGTGATGGCACAACACACAAAACCCCCCCCCCCCCACACACACAGTCTATCATCTTTTTTTCTAAACCAGACACAGTTTGCAGTATTTCCCCCCTGAGCAGTGACTGGCCCCGACGACCCCCACTGTGGAGGTGTGAGAGAGATCGATGTGGTCTGACCCCAGATAGAGGATCAATCTTGGCCACTGATGATAACAATTGATTTCCTCGGCCTCCCCAGTGGCAGCCACTGTGAATTAAAGAACCCCTATTTCAACCATCCATCAATCTATCCACACCATGCAACAAAAGGTAAAAAAATATCACATTCATTCATGTTTATGACACATTCTTAAAATAGCCTACAAGTATGGTTGATTTCGTGTGATGCTTCAAACTTGAATTGAGTGTTTTTTCCCCCCAGAAATGCATTTTACTGCTAAAATGGAAGATTTGTTTAGATGTTATTTATGTGAAGAAGGGAGTCCTTGTGAAGGTGGAAAATGCTGAATGTCTGCTGAGATATTTAAGGTTTAAAAAACATGTGCTGCCCCCTGCTGGGTGTCTCTTTTCTGTTTTTCACTTCTTTTAGCCTGAGATGCATCACCGTATTGAAACTCTGTCAAGCATGCTAAGTTCAGATTGCATTTTACAGCCATAGTGGGACACATGTGGCCATTTTTTTAGCTAAATATTCCAGAGGGAGGAAGGATATATTAGATGATTTTGGTCATGTGGGATGTTATTTATTGGAGTCTACGACATTTCAGTTGATCATTTAAGTCTCACGTATTCACTGATTTTGAAGATTTAGGACAGGGTTTTCCTGTTTTATATTAGTTTATATTACTACAAATCGTAAAATCTTTGGGTTGGGGAAAGCTGGTCAGATAAAACATGCCATTTTAAAAAGTCATTATTGGTTCTGGGACATTGTGATGGGCAATTGGTATTATTTTGAGAATTTTAGTTTGTGCTGTTTTTGTACATGTGATGGACTAAATCAGTGATTTTTAAAAGGCAAATATTTAAATCACATTTTAATCTAACAAATTGTATTAGATTGTATTGAATCCATGCTTATGGATGCACAGAGTGAATAACTCATGTCACACTTAACTGTGTGTGTGTGTGTGTGTGTGTGTGTGTGTGTGTGTGTGTGTGTGTGTGTGTGTGTGTGTGTGTGTGTGTGTGTGTGTGTGTGTGTTCTGAAATCAGCCCTTTTTTGTTTTGGATATTCTTTGTTAATATGATAACAATATTCTTATTATTTTTCCAATATATTTATTGTGTTGCTCTTTGCATGACAATAGAAGTGTTAAAAAATAGCCTATGTCAAATTTTTCCAAATATTATACATTAGGAGGTCCCCAGTATATTCTTTTTCTTGCAAGCAGTGCTTGGCTGAAAAACAATTCTGGACTTAACACGTTAAGGGTTACTAGTTGGACAGTAAACCGTCCATAAACAGTGTCTGGATGGTTATTATAACAGATGATTATAATACCTTATTAAATCATAGGGAAAAATGTCAGTGATTTTTACTTTTTTTCACATGGTTTGTTGATTTGATTTAGAAATTGTAATCTGCTTGCACTGCAGATATTAGTGGTGACACTGAAACCCAATCAGGTTCATACATTCTCTCTTCTAGGGATTACTTGTAATTATTTAAAAGGTGAGTTCACTCAAATTACATTTTCTCACTTATCTTAAGACATCACAACAAAGATGTTACGTGTTATGATCAGTTGATTCAGAAATTTAGAATAGAACAAACCCAAGAGACCCAAGAATTGACAGCATAAAAATGGTGAATAAAAACAACTGCAAAACGGACACCTGAACTTCGTCTTTATTCGTCATGAACTAAATTTCAAAAACTGTCAAACAATAAAGTAATGCACCAAATCAAACATCAAAAGTGCTGCATTTACCCAAAACATCAGCATTTCAGAAATAAGTTTTGCTTCGAGGCTTTTTTTTTTTAAATGTCGGCACACCTCCAATATTTAATCAAGGAACTGAAACGTACCGTAATGAAAACAAAATCTGCTTTAGCAGAGGGAAAAACAATGAAACACAGCAGTTTTGGTCAGTTGCTGGTAAGGTAACACAGTCTTGCATTTGTTTTGCTTTTTTTTGTATTAAGTTCCATTCACTGAGGTTGCAGAAGGCACAAGTGCATCGTTCATTTCATGAAATTGCGCTTTAAGCTTCACTTAGTTTATCTCTGGAAAAATAAGACTGTGCAAGTGTACATACAACACATTAAGCTCTCTCTGATCCCAAACATTAACGTTCAAGGAACCTTTAATTCCCGTTAAACTGGCAGTGTATAACCAAAGCCATATTTTATGATTATCTGCTATGTACAGTTCATGAAGACAAGAAATGAGTTTCCGAGATATCTTAAGGTTTGTAGTGAATTATGGATAAACATGTACGCCAATGCCATATTAGGAGTGTAAACATTGGGAATATTGTGGCCTATAGATTTAAAAGCATGATGTTATGTACACCCAGTTTGTGTGCCTCTCATGTATTAGCATTACATCCGACGGTGGTAATCATTCGTTATATAAATAATATTCAACCATGTTTCAAAACCCCAGAGGGATCTTTAAATAAGACTTAGCGCTGTTCTGTAGATATTTCCAGAATCCTAAAACACTTCCATCCAACTAGAAGGTAAAATATTCTGTCTGCTGCACAATAAAAAAAATTTTTTTAGCCAGTTTCCCAAGTTGCAAATCTATTTCCCAGTCCAAACAAAGATGGCAACCGGCGAGTCACCTGGATAGGAAACAAGTCGCCAGTTGGGAACAGTTTTAAAATATTTTTGATTGTGTAGCAGACAAAATATTTTCTCATCCAGGTGGTTAAGACAATCGTAGAGATCCTGGAAATACCGTAGGTGCAACAGAAGGTGTTGTTTAATGTCCTTCTGGGCTTTTTAAACTTTCCAGGGAATTATTTCTCAGAAAACCAGATGATTTTCACTGTGACTAATGATAATACATGAGAGGCACAAACTGGGGCTAGTTGTTATGAGGCTGTTGTCCTACGGGCCATGGCGCTTCATCACTTTACTTGCCATTGTAGCTTTATTTATTTGCATCCGCAGCAGTATGTACATTGTAGTGCAGGTTGGTTTTTTTTGTTGAGGCACAAAGGTCACGAGGTGTTGAACCTGGCAACCGGACACAGTTTCCACTAATGCCACAGAGCCCCATCCTGTACCAGAACAATCAAGCCACACACTGGCCTATATACTCCGCATGGGCTCCACTTTGGTTAGTCTTTCCCATCAGCCCTCTCAATCACAGCACGTTGGGTAGGTAAAGCGAACACAGCAGCATGTTCTGTCCCAGAGCTGGGAAGCGTCTGAAGGCCTCCCAGGCATCAGAGAATATGTTGTACTTGAGAAAGACGCGGTGCTCCAGGCTGGTGGGCAGGCTGACGTCCCTGCTCATGATGTAGATGCCGTCGTTGTGCAGCGTGCACGTCAGGTTCAGGCCAGACTTGGATGTGTTCTCCTTCAGCTGGATCCACTCCCCCGTGGAGACGTTGTAGGACTGCACTGTCAGCACGTCCTCCGTCTGGCTGGGACGCCGCTGCCGTTGACCCACCTCCAGCTCGTGGGTGTAGCCACCCACCAGGTAGATTGTGTCCTCCACCGACAGCATCTGCTGCTTGCGGATGTGCGCCGGACAGGACCGAAACACTGTCCAGGTGTCAGAGGTGGTGCAGTAACGGAGAACGCTTGTGTTCCTGTCTGTCAGACACACACAAAAAACTGTTAAACTCAAAGACGCGAAACTGAAAGAAACATGTGGCAGCACCAAGGGTGTAGGTGTGGTTATTTTTTTTTATTAAGGTTAAAGCCAAGAAAATACCTGTACGGTATGTAGCATTAGGGGTGAATTAAAAAAACAAAATTGCTTGCTGTTATTAAAGCATTTAAGCATGTAAGTGTTCTGTAATAATTGAAACCAATGTGTGAAATCAACTTTTTAATCAAGTTATCTAGTTTTCTTCAAAATATGCCCTCAAGCAGCAATAACTACTCTAACATCCTGTGGACCTAAGAATGCCAAGGCCAAAATAATTGAAGTTGTATAAGTGATAATACACGACAGTGTCCTCCTGATTTTGAAAATGCCAAAGACAAAAGGCAAAAACGCCTCAATGCAGTGAAGTGAAGAAGAAGAACTTTCTATGTTGCTGACTGTTACCACCATTATTAGCCGTGTTATAATTAGTCAAGATATGCGATACTGAGCACAAAGTATCATCAGAAACACTCAACCAGCCCTTCATTTTTTTATTTTCACTGCTACTATCACATAAGCAATATTGTAGCATCAAGGCACACATTGCTTGTTTCAAAGACATTTTGTGGCCATCAATGTTTCTAATTTGTACTAGTTTATACTGTTTGTAATTGTATGTGTGTTAACACTTATACCTACCTCTTGCAGTGTATCCACCCATTACGTAGATCATCCCTTGGCATTCACAGGCAGAGAACTCAGCCAGTGGGTTGGGCATCGAGGACACACAGGTCCACCAGTCCTGTTCTGGGCTGTAACACTCCACTGTGCCCAGACTCTGGCCTCCTACCGCGTACATCTTCCCTTGTACTGCCAGCAGCTTGAAGTTGGACCTAAAGGAATAGACGCAGTAAGTTAAACCTGATAGCTGCTATTTGATATTTGAGAAAATATAAGTAGTAATGTGTTCTACCTCTTTTGGTTCAGCGAAGCCACCTGGTTCCACTCGTTCCTACAGGGGTTGTAGCAGTGCACCGCAGAGATCTCCTGACTCGTCATCCTGTATCCACCGACTATGAACAGGTAGTTATCGAGGACAGCTGAGCCATATCCTCTGACGTTGATCATATCTGGAGGCAGGTTGTTTGCGAGCGGTTTCCAGCGCTGCTCCACCTCTCCATACCTCAGCATGGACCAGGGTTCATCCTGATCGGGCACGTCCAGGGAGAGACAGGTGAAGTCTCCGATGGCTACCAAGGTGGCGGTGCCTTTCATGCGCATCTCCCTGACTTGGTCTCTGACAGCAAAGGGGAGGCTGCTGAACTCTGGCCGCCTCAGCATGGGATGATAGTAGCAGCTCATGTATTTGAGGCAAGCATTACGCAGATCATGAGTCCCGTAAACTTCAGAGAGGCTGTACAGGTCCACGCAGTTGTCCAGCCGGATCTCCGAGGTGAGGAGCTTGAGGATGGAGGTGACCTGTAAGAAGGAGGCGGTCTCAATCAGGTCTTCCAGAGTCTCGTTGACAACCTGAACCTTGGAGGTGTTGATGAACTCCAGCACCAGCTCCAGGCCGGGGACACTGAGCCCCTGCAGCTGCACCGAGTCCTCGGTGGACTCCCTCATCCCGGAGCTGTACAGTGCACGGAAGTAGTCGCTCTTCTCTATCAGCTTCTTTTTATTCACCTCGTAGATTTTGTCATCCATGACGATGGCAATAATCTGCTCAGATGACATGGCGAAGCGTGTTTTTATCTTCCAGGCTAAGTTTTGTTTTTGCTCGCCTTTTGACAGCCTCCTTCGGGAGTCACCGTTTACATTTCACCGGCGAGGGAGCTCTGTGGCCGGTCTATATATGGTAATGTTCAGCCCATAGATAGCCATGGAGCAACTTTCGTTAGCCGTGGAAGCTAACCAGGTAGCTAGTCCCATAGAGATGCTGCTGCTGCTGTTGCTAAAACTAGCCAAAAGTACATTTTCCTCGCATTAGCATTCCTCGACAGTCCGGTAAAAAAACCTCGCTCCAGTATCTAAATAGTGTAGTTTATTTCTAACATTGCCGGTAACCTTTCCCATTGCATTTTATAAGCCTTTAACGGGACAGGGAAGAGCTTTCTAACGTTAACGCTAACTGTTTTGATTCTGCACCGTACGTCACATCCGGGTGTCATACTTCTTATTCGTGAGACTATTTCGGCAGAGCTGTTGTCTGTTGCTGCCACCTGTCGGTAAATGGACATATTGCTTCACAATAATAAAAAAAAAACAAATATTTACAAAATAAATAAAATATAAAACCAAATAAAAAACTAGCATTTAAAAAAAACTAAAAGTTAGCATAACTTATGTCCTTAATGGTCCCGAATCCAAAATCCTTTACTTTAATTTAAGTTTTTACACCTGTTACTCTACTGTGCACAAGAAGGAAGAACGAGAATAAGAAGAAACAGAATAATAGATACAACAATCATAGAACAAGTTATTATAGTAATAGTATTGTATTATAATGATAAGCCTAGTTATACATATACAATAAATCAAATCAAACAAATCTTTTTCCCAGCAAAAATTTTAATAAGCTGGTACCCGGTACTTGACTCTGATTCAGTCTGCGTACAACACTTTTGTTTTGAAAAATAATTTCAATACACCAGTTTTACACCAGTGACAGTGTATAATACAACCAATTCGAGTTGCACGGCAGTGGTTTGTCAGGATTTTACCAGCATGGATTACATATTAAACGCATGTTTGTATGTATGTGTGTAGTTGCTCTTGTTGTCTTTTAAATGTAATTTCATGTCTTTTTTAAGTCACTTTGGGTTTGAATGGTACTGTGCAAACAAACTCGCCTCTCATCGCCTTAAATCATTTTAAATCCTCATTTTCCTACACGGGGAATGTAAATCTCTAATCATGTAAATCATTAATTAAGACCAAAGATGAAAAAGATCTCCAGAATTTGAATTAGTTTGATTCCTATTCTAAAATAAAAAAAAAAAAAAAAAAAAAAAAAAAAACTTACAGCAGATAACATTTATTAAAGGCTGTTTGGAGGCTTTGGTGACAAATGACAGTGGACGTAGGATATTAAATTGTGTTTTTATTCCCACATCAACACATTTGTAATAAATCTGAACGTGGACCTTTTTTAACCTAAACTAGGCTACATTGTATTGCACAATTTAAGTGTTATTTTCAAAGCTGCTATTTATTTGTCAGTGCAGAGTTATAATAAGCTCAGCAGGCCTGCCTCCTGTTGTCTATATCCAGCTGTCAATCAAGATAACGTGTGTCTTATCACACTCCTGGGCTCGGGGTCTAAGGGTTTAGCTGAGAGAGTAGTGAAACTACAGGCTGTGACAGACGGTTGGGCCTTCAAAATAAAAGTATAGAGCTTGCGATAAAATATTAATGTGCTACGATTTTACTCAACAGCTTTGGTGTCGATGTGTTAAATCTGTAATGAAACATAAAGGAGCAGTCAATAACAGCATATAGCTTTTATTTTCTCATTTTAGAGTCACTTTAAGGTTGAATAATGTCGTTTCTGGGTAGAAATACTAAGATAAGATAAGCCTTTATTGTCTAACATACAGTTAACCTACATAGAACATAATCATACATTATCTCATCCAATGTCTTACCCCCTCACTGCATAAATCTGTATCCTAAAGACTCAAAAAACTAAAGATTTAAATGTTTTAATTTGACAAAAGATTAGGGCCGCAATTAGAAATGATGTTCTTGATTGATCAGTATGAGGAATAATGTCTAGTTTAGTCAATTAATTTGTCTAGTTTCAGAAAATAGTGAAAAATGCCCATGGAGAGTTATTCAAATTACTTGTTTAATCCGAAAAACAGCTCAATTTAAAGATGTCATAGGTTATGATAAGGAAGAGAATCACATATTCACGTTTTTTGACGCCAGAATCAGCAAATATTTGGCATTCTTGCTTAAAACGATGAAAGAATTATCCAAATAGTTGCCCATTAATTTTCTGTCGATCAGTTTTTTGATTATTCAGCTAATCCTTTCATTAATTGTTGGTAGACAGAAATCTACATCTGTTTAATAGTACAACACAAACCTTGTGAACTAAAAACCTCCCATGAACCATAAATTAAAGGTATTACTGTTTTCATACTAACACCTTTCTTAAACATTGGTTACATTTGCAAAAGTCTGCAAAATAAAAAATAACGTTGTGTGAATTAAAACGCAGGAAATTAGCATAAATAATAATAAGCTAACAAGAATAATAGAACATAATAGTAAGAATAAGAATAAGAAATTTAATTTGTAATGCACTTCATATTTATGCAAATCCCAAAGTGCTACATGATAAAACAGGTAAGTGCTACAATTAAAACACAAGGAGAGCATGAAAAGGAAAAATAAAAGTAACAAAAACAATAAGAGTTCAATCAAAAGCTCTCCTAAAAAGATGGGTTTTAATAAGATTATTAACCAAAGAATAAGGGTACATTTATACTGTGCCAAATCTTGTCGTTTACTTCAAATCTTAATTCTCACTCTTTAAGGTAGGGAGAACCACAGACATGCACAGATGTCTATGGGGATACGGGAGTTTTAATTTGAAAGCTGGGACCGGAAGTATGTTTTTTTGTTTCTTTTTTTTTTGTGTGTACACCGTCTGTCTTGACAGCAGAGTGGGTGGAGGGTAAGAGACAAACGAGCAGGCGCATCAATGACAGGAACGCCTCCATAAGCACCGACCGCTCGGCCTGTTTCATGTTCCTGGCTCCAGGCAGCGGGCAGCCGGCTGGTTGTGATCCGAGCTGAGGATGCGGGAGCAGGTGTGGGTCGGCTGGTTCCCCCGCTACCTGGTACTCATCATCACCGCTCACACATCGCTTGTGTCCGCCGACCTGCAGCGGCCGTGCGACGAGGTGAGTGCGTTACAACATCCCAATCTTTCTACTTCTAAACACAACTGTTTAGCTTTTTAAAAGGCCAAAGTTGGAAGGTTCTTTAAAAATGTATATTATTATATTATTCTAATCTAGAAATGACGTTGATCACATATAGCCTATTTTGATGTGATAATCAAGTCAAGAAAATGGCCATACATGTAGAGAATCTGGCCTGCAACCACAGTAGATAAAAAGGCTTCTCATAATGCACATTAATAAAATGCAATTTTCCATTTTTATATATTGGTTTAACACTGGATCTAAGCGAGAGCACACGGTCCTCTGCACGCCGCTGATCGGCTTAAAATGCGGTTCCTGTTGACCAGAAACGCGCTCCATGACGAGCTGATCCGGCTGCTGGCTCCCGTCCCTTCTCCCCCAGCCTCCAGCCATGGTGGGAGAAGTAGGCTACTCAGAGCTTTTACTTCAGGAAAGATAACAATACCACAGTGTAGAAAATGTTCTGTTACAAGTCAAAAATCATGCCGTTTTTCAGTTAAAGTAGCCTACAAAAATATTAGCATCATATTATATAACTGGATTATAATTGGTGATGCATTAGTGTGCATAATGTTATTGTTGCAGCTGGTAAAGGTGGAGCAAAATTGTATTATTTTATATATGTTTATCTGCTGGCTTGTGAATTTCCCCACCAATATAGGCCTATGCAGTTTTATCTTAATCTATAATATCACGTCATACTTTATTGGTTGATCATATTTTGTATTATTAATCTGAGTCTGCAAACTACAGCTTATTATTACATAAACTACATCATAGCTGCTGGATATAGAAATGAGATGACATTCAACTCAATCTTTCAGTGAGTTTGTCCAGTGATGGTCTAAAATCCGGTTCACTTTTCCACTCTGAAGAAGATGTTTGTAATTTTCTGGATGTTTTTGACATCAAACATTTAATAGAAAGTATCAGCAGTCCAAAAAGTGTGGTGTCCGTTTTTTCCTTACAACGCACGTCCCAAAACCCCCACTCCTATAGTCTCTCAACCCAGAGGATGGGTTATTCTAGCATTAAATTTTATCTCTTGCCCCCCCCCCCCCTCTCCCCCTTCTCTCTTCTTCTCATCAGTCTCCATGACAACCAGTGTGAGTCACCTGGGAGACCAGTGAAACACATTAGTTAGTTTTTTTTGTTTGTTTTTTATCAGTTGACCTTTCCCCCGGCTGTTGAGCACATTAGCACTGGTTACAGCCCTCGTGTTTGTCCAATGGACAGCAGGTGAATCTCAGCGCATGTGACCATGTTAATAAAGGGTCGAACCTCACATGGCAATCCAATTGTTTGTGTTGGAAGGGGGGGGGGGGGGGGGGGGTAGCGTAAATGGTCATTTTTGTTGTTGCAGAAAGGTGATCAATTAGCTTATCTGTCTCGCACGCATCCTGCATCGGCAAACCGCCTCGGACTAATTCCCCCCTACACATGTCGCAGGTCCTTTCTGTGATCGTTCCAGTTTAATCAGCTGCTGCTTGGATGTCAGTGCCCTGCTGCAGCCAGCTGCCTGCACGCTCTGATGATTCCTCTGCCTAGTTGAACAGCAGGATGAGGGGAGGCGATGGAGATCTGCCAGAGCGAGGCTTTGGACTCAAAGGAAGTCACATTGGAAGTACAAACCAGGCCATATTTGATTCTGCGAGATTGCATCAAGTACAGAAAACCGATTTGAAGGCTTTGACATTTAGGTTTTCAAAGGTGAAATGAGAACGAGAGGAAGCAAGACGTTGAATATCAAAATAAGATCTGCTTGCTGTCGTCCTGCATCATTTTTACAGCTTTAACACACCTGAAGTCCACATCTAAATACCACTGTGGCGAAAAATATAATATGAAATTGCAATAATAATTTCCGACATAGGCTAGCTGTTTTCCCGTTTCCAGTCTTTATGCTAAGCTAAGCTAACTGACCGCAGCCTAATATCGTAACAATTTTCTCAACTGCAGATAAGCGTATTTCCCAAAATGTCAAACGTTTCTTGTAATAACTAATAAAGTGTATTTAGAAAGCATTTTTTGTCAGAATCATAACAAAAATATCTTTGCACACCTACATGTGTGTCAGAGGGCTACAAAATGTGAATAAAAGTTGAAAACATGTTGGACATGTTTTGGTCCAAATAATATATCTGTCGATAAAGATTGTTTTGACAAAACAAAATGTATGAAATTAATATGAAAGAAACAAGATGAGTTATGAAACAGTGTGCTGGAGTTTTATTCTTTATTTTAATCTATATTATGAGGATTTTTCTAAAATATGGATTCAGAATCAAACATGTTTAAAAGCATTTTGGGAAGAAAATAGATGTTGAAACCAGCAAGTCTCTAACCTGTAATATAGGTCAGATTTTATAATAATTATTACCATAACTTTATCTCTAGCTCTTGTTTCTATGGAGATTAAATAAAAGCATCTAATTATAGTTTTCTTTGGACAAAATGTCCTAAATGCATGTTCAATCATTTAATATGATTAGCATAATGTCCCAACCAGCAGTCCTTGGAAAAAAGCGACTGCACAGATGACCGGTATGTTATTCTCTTAAAGGACCATTAGTGTTCCAGTGGTTGGTTGCCGTGGTGATCAGGGTCAACCACCACTTTTGCACATGCTTTTACATTGAAACCAGATCAATATGCTTCATCCTCTGGGGACCATGACTGTCAGTACAAGATTTAATGTCATTCCTTTGAATAGCTGCTGCGATGTTTCAGTCTGAACCAAAGTGCTCCATGTGATGGTGTATTGATCTTTGTGTGTATCTGTGTGTGTGTCCCGCAGACAGACTACTACTACCAGTACACAGAGTGTGACAGCACAGAGTCACGATGGAGGGTCGCCATCCCTCTCAATCCAAGCTCCTGCTCAAACCTTCCACCTCCAATCAGAGGAACAGACTGCTGTAAGCGCTATGTGTGTGTTGCTGTGTGTGTTCATCTTTATGTGTGTGTGCTTGCTTGTCAATGTGACCCTCTTTTCCTCACTGCCTCACAGCTTTCTCATGTCCGGCTGGGAAGTTCTTAGAGATGACCACGCAGCAGTGCACGCCGTGTGCGGCCGGCTCCTATTCGCTGGGCAGCGGCCTACGTTTTGACCAGTGGGACGCCATCCCTGCTGGCTTCGCCAGCCTGGCCAGCTTCTTGGACCCGGGGCCAAATGGAGAGGACATTCTGGCCTGTAACAGGTGACACAAACACTCACCGACCATACGTTCCCCACAAGGATAACATGGAGTTGAGCATACAGCCATTCTTTTTTGCTGGTTTGCTGAGTGTGTTTTGTCCATGCGGCAGTTCGTCATGGACGCCACAGGGTGTGTATCTGGAGTCGAACCGCGACGAGTGTACAGTGTCTTTGGTTTACGCCGTCCATCTGGAGAAACAGGGCTCCGTCTCCTTCACCTACCAGTACCCCGACAACAACATCTTCTTTGAGTTCTATGTAAGCACCGCTAACTGCTTCGTACTGTACATTACAGCCTGATATATTCTGATTTTTTAAATTTATTTACTATATGGCTAACATGTGTTAACATGTGTTCAGGTCCAAAACGAGCAGTGTCAAGAAATGGCCCAGACTGATGACCAGAAGTGGATTAAAGTCACCAACAATGGAGAATGGGACTCACACACAGTGAGTATTTGACTCCGCTTGTGTTAGTAAGGGCTGCGTTATAGATTGTATCTGCTTCACCGTGTGCATATGTTTTAATATTTAGGTGAATCTGAAATCCGGTACAAACATCCTGTATTGGAGAACCACCGGCATCCTGGTGGGAGGGAAGATGGTCAAACCTGTGCTGCTCAAGAACATCCAAATAGAAGGTAAAGCATAAGCCAAACATACAGTAACAGGAAGGCATTTGTGAGCTTTCTGAAGATAGAGTCCAAAAATCGGTTATCAGATGTAAATTATAAATATGTCCAGGTGTGGCTTACACATCGGAGTGTTTCCCGTGCCGGCCTGGCTGGTTCAGCTCGACCCCCGGCTCATCATCCTGTCAGCCGTGTGCCAGGAACACCTTCTCCATAAAGGGGGCCTCCTACTGTACAACCTGCCCTGAACACTACTACTCACGTATGTACACAAGAATCAACACTAGTAGGTCACTAGTTGTCTGTTGTTGTCTTAATTATATCCAGTGAGAAGTGGTAAAGAAAATTTGGGTTTGCTTTAATACCAAAAGTAAGTTTTGTGTTAAATCAACCAATCATCATCTACCTTACTGTATTTAAATGTAACTTAAATAGAAAAATCAGAAAAGATATTGTATAGTCCAATGGTACTTTTTTATTCAAACACTTAACATAAACAAAACCTCCTTTTATATAATCCCTCAAATTTGGTTATTTAAGGTTTGTTTGACAAATGTATTTAATAACTGAATAATGGTGTTCACTGTCAAATTATTTATGACAGTAACTGTAAATGTAACATGATAGGACAATTTGTACTTTAACTGGAAATAAACTCATTGTAAATAATAACCAAGTAAACACAAAAACTGCCCGTTTCTCAGACACACAAGTTCCAACATAATATAAGAAAATGTATTTAGGACATTGTAAAGAAAAAACTTAAAGCCAAAGTAGATTAGAATGTTATTTGGCCGTAAAAAGAGATTATGATTCGGCAGAATATCTCTCTACTGTGAGAGATAGAAAGCAGAGACAGGTCCTTACCAAGTACAGGCTCAGTGACCACAAACTGGCACTCAAATCAGGAAGACACAAGAAAATCATGTCAACCAAAGGAAAACAGTTTAGGCTGAGACAGAAATTCACTTCTTCCTACGATGGAAAACATACAATGAAGTAATGACCATTTACTTCAACAAGTTCAACTCTGTAATCTCAGATTTCAAAGAGCTGAAGGACCTCTCAAAATTAAAAAAAAATACGCCTAGGATAAAAAGACAAGGTATATCTTGCTGATATAATATATATCAATCTGAATGTACAATGGATTGTATATTAATGCTTTGGCAACACTGTTCAATGAATTAGTTAAAATGTAGCCCCTAAATATGATTATGTTCGGCACTTTGTATTTGCATATCTGCCAACCCGTACGTGATAATATCTATAGCTACATTATATGGGCTGAACTCTGCTATTGACTTATAACATACGGTGCATGAAAAAAAAAACTTATGTTTCAATGTTTTACATTCTCTTCTGTAAAGTGAAAAACTAGTCATTTGAATTTACCATTTAACATCACATTCTGGTCGTGCATGTTTTTCAATTCAATTCAATTTTATTTATAGTATCAATTCATAACATGTTTTCTCTGCATCATCATTGTCTCCTCCACCTCCGTCAGATGAGGGATGGGCAGAGTGCAAGGTGAGGCCGCCGTGCTCAGAGAAGGATTACTTCCAAATCCACACGGCCTGTGACAGCGAAGGAAAGGTCAGCAGCATCCACACGTGTCACATTTCACACACACACACAAACACACCCACACTTTTTACACAACGACAGGTACACCTGCCGAAGATAAATTGACAATTATGTTGTTTCTAGGTAAATGTACACAAATTAAACTAAATATAATTCTACATATAAAGACTTTTAACAATACCCTATAAGACAAAAAAACACCCATGATTGGTTTTATATTTAAAACATGATAAGCTTTCCTGTTTATCTTTGGTCTAATGTTTACACTTAACAAAAGGACATATAATGAATGATGCCTGTTTGCATGTATCCTTCTCTACATTAACTTAAAGCACTACGTAGTCACACAGAAGGATAATCCTGCCTGTTGTTACTGTATTAAATTTAAATCGATAATAAACAGTGGATATGTTCTGTCAGTTCTTTCGGGGTATTACTGTATCAGAAACTAGAGAAGTCACACAATGTGATGAGAGAGGAAGTGATGACTTAGTGACCATTTTGCATGTAATCTGATCCAAAGTCAACAACACAACCTTGGCCTGTTTTGATCCACGTCTCTGAAAGCGCTGAGTACACATGATGACGTTTAACCCTCGTACTGTCTTCCTGTCGACCGTGCACTTGTTCTCCGGTTTGGTTTGCCTGTTTTATAAAACATAAAGTAGCCTATAAATGATCACCCAATTCTGTGTTACATCTTTTTGGCCAACTTCATGACTTATTACCACTAGTTTTACACTTCTCTATGGAATTGATGGTGAATAAATCTCATTTACATGAAATTACACCTAATTATTGAGTAAAATATGTAGCAATTAGGCATTATCTTGACTAGTAGTTAAGGTCAGAGACACATATGTTTATGGATGATTAAAGATTTTCTCCCGGGTGGACCATAAAAGTTGTGATCATAAATTGGTACTGATGGAAATTTGGTTGAATAGAAAGCCATGTTTCTGACATAGAAACCCGAGGACAACAGGAGGGTTAAAGAACAGAAATGAAACACATCTCTATTGCTGATAGTGTAGTTTGTTTTTTATGTACAGTATCTCAGTAAGTTTTACTCCAGGTACATTTCTTTCTTCTATATTTGTATATTCATAAAGCCCCTTTTTTAGAATATGCTGATCCCCGTTGATCATAACCTCTGTGATTTGTCTGTTATAGACGCAGGTGTTGTATCGTTGGGTGGAGCCAAAGATCTGTGTGGAGAACATCACAGGGGCCGTGGAGCTGCCTGTGACGGGACAGAGAGAGCCCTGCCCCCCCTGCAACCCTGGCTACTACAACAGCAACGACTCCACCTGTTTGCCCTGCCCACCTGGGACCCATTCAAACGGCACACACGGTAAACCTGCTCCCACCTGGAACGTACTGTTACCAAAGCAGCGGGGCTGTTTTCATATCATTTGGATCTTTTTTAATCTGTATTTATCTAAGGAAAGTCAACTAAACAGAGAGATGGATTATCCACTCCTGAATAGATCTTTTTGTGCAAACATAATGTTTTACCAAAGAGTAAAAATGCCATTGTTGTATCTAAATAAAGGTTGCGTGTTTGTGTTTGTGTGTGTGTGTGCCAGTGTGCACTAAGTGCCCTGCGGGTACAGAGCCAGTGTTAGGTTACGAGTATAAATGGTGGAATGTACTGCCCTCCAACATGAAGACTTCCTGTTTCAATGTGGGCAACTCCAAATGTGACGACATGAACGGTGAGCACAATGACAGAGTTCACACCTCACAAAATAATTTACAATTGAGTTAGAATCAAAAGTACTTACTAATAAAACAAACAATCTAGAATCTAGAATGAGTGAGATGACGTGTGTGCATCATGTCTGTTGTCCATCAGGATGGGAGGTTGCAGGGGACCACATCCGCAGTGGGGCTGGCACTTCAGACAATGACTACCTCATCCTTAGCCTGCATGTGCCTGGCTTCAAGTAAGTATTTGTACTTTCTTTCTGGGGGAGATCTGATTGTTTCTGTGACAGATTTGTAATTATCTATGCAAGTGTGGACACCATAGAAAGAGAAAATCAAGAATGCTGTCTTAAAAGAGAAAAACAGGGTTTGCAGGAAGTAATTGACGGCTAAAATCCACTTAACCATACAGTATTCCTATGTCTTATCATCCTATACCCTCTTAGTCTCTGCCTGTGTTTGTGTTTTTGGTGGCAGGGTCCCAGCCTCACTTTCAGGGATGACCGGCAGTGAGTTCGGCTCGATAACCTTTGTGTTTGAGACCATCTGCTCTGGCGACTGTGAGCTCTACTTCATGATGGTATGTGCTTTGATTGTGTGTGTTTGGAGCAGAGAGGTAGTAATTAAGGGACTTATTTGACCAGCAAGCCAGAATAGTCACGTTTGTCTTACTTTGGTCCAGTTTATTACAGTGTTCTGCAGATTGTTAAGTAATCCAACCTGTGTTTTCCCCATCTAACTGTTTTCCTGCGCCGCCCCCTGCAGGATGTGAACAGAAAGAGCACCACAGTGGTGGAGTCCTGGGAAGGCAGTAGGGGGAAACAGTCCTACTCACACAGCATGACCAGGAACGACTCTGTCTCATTTACATGGGCCTTCCAGAGGACTAACCATGCTGTGGACGTAAGGGAACACACACACACATGAAGTACCTTATTCCCTTTCATTTAAACACTGGGCATGTCATTTACGTGTATGAAGGTATAATTAAATTATTTGTCAAATTATTTTACATGGAAGTGCAAATGTGACAATAAATGCACTTTCATTATATATTAAGATTATAAATCTCAACATATGTGTCTGTCCTGTGTATGTATGTTTGTAGGTGCGTCTTTATGTCAGTGACATGGTGAAGCTGTACTCAATCAGCGTGACAAACGTCCTGGATGGGGTGGCGTCATCATGTCGGGCCTGCGCTCTGGTACCCCATAACTCACAGCAGGCCGGGTCGTCCTGCGTCCCCTGCCCTGCAGGATTTTACATCGACAGAGACACCAACCGGTGCCAAGAGTGTCCGCCCAACACCCACCTGGCAGGGCGCCACACCTACGGCCAGGATGCATGCGTCGCCTGTGGGCCTGGAAGTATTAGCAACAAGGTAGAGAGACCTCCTCCTCTGGGGGTTTTGGTACAAGTGCTGATATTATTCCTGGGTTTTGGTACAGACACCAAAACAATCCTTATTTTACTACTACTTTAAGAAATATCAATAGGTTTTTCTACTCAACCTTACTTTTTCAATTAACAAAAGACAGTAAATGTTTTACTAAAGAGAGTCTAACATTTTAAATTAAATCAGAAACTATCTGATCCAAGCATAAGAAAACAAGATTACAAATCTGACATGGTGCTATGGAAAAGTTTTGGTCAAAACCAAAGTGATTTGACGTTTAATACCCAGTCCTACTCTGGGTTTTATCAATAAGCCGTTAAACCCTTGTGTTTATCATATTTTTTTACGTTTTTAACATTTTGTACACTTTTTTCAATGTTTGTCACTTTATTTTTTCGTTTTCAATGCAACGTAACACTATCTTATTACCTGTAGTTTTACAGTTATTTTTGGAATTTATGGTCACTAAACCTAATTTATAGGAAATTATACCTAATGTTAATATGTCAACTTTTACTCAGTGCTTTTTGGGCCACATAAGACTACTAAAACCAATAAATTACCAACTTTTGAAATAGTTTTCATATAATTTTTCTGTATGAACCCTTTGGAGCTGTCGCCATGGTTCTGAAAACCAAAAATAGAAAAAACATATATGAAAACTTGACATGTTTGTTTGGAGGATTTCGATCTAAATGTGGTGTCAGGGGCCAGATCAATTTATAAAAATCCTGTTTCAAGTGCAAAGCCACTATAGGCTTGATTTACAGTTATTATGGAGTAAATAACAACAATAACAAATTGATTCATTAAAGGTACTCTAAGCGATGTCACGCGTCACTTACAGCAAACATGTCCTCACTATCCGCTATAGCTGCCTGTCCCCTGAACACACTGTAAGAAGTCAACATCGCTTAAGAAACATATTAAATAAAAATGGGATGTTGCAAATCTCTAATTAAATAACCACATAACATTTATTTTATTTATTGATTTAACTCATTATTTACCATTATCATTAGTTTGTACTGTCCATAGTGCATATAATATGTCGCATGTTGAGAGTTCATGTGTTTCCTTTTCTTTCAGGAACACTCTCGTTGCTACAGCGACTGCTCCTTCTCCCACACAGAGAACAACCGCACGCTGACCTTTGACCTCAGCTCCCTGAGCGACGTGGCCTCGATGACCATCGGCCCGAGTTTCACCTCTAAAGGCACAAAGTACCTTCACCTATTTAACATCAGCCTGTGTGGCCACGAGGTAATTCACACATACTCCATGTCACTGTATATTAGCAACAGTTGCTATTCCAATGCAGTTAGACATCTGAGATTAGAGATTCCTTTAAAGCCTCCGAACATCCACGCAGATGATCATAGTTACGCCGGCTGATTAAACCTCTGCTCGGGTTTAAAGTGTCCTGGAGCTAAGATGGGAATTTATTAGGTCACATGATAAAACTGTGTCCTGCCCTAACAGGTGCAACAAAGCTAAAAGGAGACTCAGTAAGATGTCAGTCAATCAGTCTAAACACACCCACACAGTCCTAGGAAGAGGTCAAACCCACAAGAATAACTGGATGGGTAACACCTGTATGGGTGTTCAGGGCCTTTAACTGGATGCTTTATTTTTGGGTGGTGGTCCAAGAATGGAGACTTATTCTGCTGTTGCACTCATGGTTAGCTGTCTTGTATGAAAGCAAGACTGAAATGCAAATGCCTAAAATATGAACTTTTTTTTGGGGGGGGGGGGGATTTATTGTTCATTTTTGTTAAATTATATTTTGCCTGAAAATGATAGTGGTGTCTGGACTATTGATTTTTTTTGTCAGTATTACTTTACTTTCCTTCACTCAGTTTTTTATTAATTATTCCCACCAGACTCCATATTAAATTTTCCAATAGTTTCCATTTTCTTATTTCAAAGATTTATTCACAATGTGAGAAGAAATTAAGCGTTTTAACATCACCCCAGTGTGATAGAAGGATTTTTTTTTTAAGATGCAGTAAAACATCAAGTGTAACCTAGCAACTGACAATTAATTTTCATGCTATACACACATGTCTGTTACAGGGGACGAGAGGCGCTGTGTGCACAGATAACGTCACCGACGTGTCCAGCAAAGACGACCAAAGCGACCTGGCTCAGTTTGTCAACTCCGTGGACAGCTTCATATGTCAATCAACCATTATCCCAGCAGATGGGCGGGGTTTCAGGATGGCCATTTCCTCCCAGTCCATCAGCCTTGCAGGCGTTTTCATCGGTACGACGCTTGTTAAATGGCAATATGTGGCTCTATGATAACCAGCTTGTATTGTTTCCTTTAATATCTTTATCCATGTTTCTCACCAGGAGCAACAGTAGACTCCGTTCTGGATGGCGTGAATGCCAAACCAGAGCTGTTTCCTGGAAACGTAAAGGATGTTCCAGACATAAACTTCTTCTACAGGTACAGTATGAGATATGGAGGCAGAGTGAGTGAGTGTATGTTTTTGCTGTGTTTAACTGGGTCCTTATTTTCCTTCTTATTTTTCTCAGGTCAACGCAGGCGACGGCTTCATGTGATCAGGGCCGCAGTTCCGTCATCACTGTTCGCTGCAACCCCGAGAAGTCGGAACGAGGAGAACTCTCTGTGCCCAGGTAGGTGGAAATTTACTCTATGTATGAGGATGTGTTATTTGTGGGGGATTTTTGCAAACACACACTGTAAGAATTTTGGATAGATTAGATAATATGAGTTGTGAACATAATACAACAAATTACAGATAGTCGGTGAAACTCTGTGTGTGTGTTTGTGCAGCTCCTGTCCTGCAGGAACATGCGATGGATGTACGTTTCACTTCCTGTGGGAGAGCGCCAGCGCCTGTCCGCACTGCACCGAGGACGACTACCACCGGATAGATGGAGCGTGCAGGGGAGGCGTCCAGGTAACACACCTGCTATCACCTGCTCTCATTCTGTACCATCACCCTGACCTCAAACTAATCCAACCAGGCTTGTGTTCCAGTGGTTGCATTTTTTAAACAGTTAGAAACTGGTGAAATACTCTTCAAGCAGCAATTCTAATAAATCTCTCTCAAGTCTTTGATAAATCTCGAGCGTCATTTTATATTCATAAAGAAGATAACAATTATTTATGATAATTATCTAAGAAGTAGCCTAAATAGATTTGATTGATTTTAAAGGATTCTGGTTCAATATATGTGTTTCAATATCCAGATATATTAATTGCATCATTCAGTTAAGACTTTTTTAATTCCTTCAGACAAATACACGACAAAAACCCTCTGTGTGTTTTATGGAAGCATGCTTAAGACATTGAGATAAGACTAAACAATATAAAAAATCCATTTATTAAAACTAAATTGTTTTTTGTTGAGTAAAACTCAACTGTCTGACTGTCTGTATATCGCATGCATGAAGGCCCTGCGCTGAAACGTGGTGGTATAATATTGATTTGTTCAGTTAGTCAGCTGTTTTACATAGGACTAAAACTAAATTCATACTGTCAATTATTCATCATGAACCTAAGACGTGTTTTGACATTGTCATATCTTCCGAATCCTCTGGCTTTTCATGCTAATAACCCAGAGCCAGTCAGTAAATTGATATCGACATTGATATATGAGACTAGATATTGTCTTAAGTTTTGGATTTCATAATTTCGTAATATGACACAAGTCCTGTCTTTTCCTGGTTTTAAAGGCTGCATTACAGTAAAGTGATGTCATTTTCTTAACTTACCAGACTGTTCTAGCTGTCCCATTATTTGCCTTAACCTATTTAGTCATTATATCCAAAATACTGATGATTATTTATCACAAATCATATTGCGTAAATACTTTTTGAAAGCACCAATTTTCGACTCTACAATTTCGCCGCAATATCAACATTGATGTATTTGGTCAAAAATATCCACATTTTTTAATTGTCTCCATATCGCCCAGCTCTAACTAACCTCAGAAATAAAGTCATATACACATACTCCATTATTTGACTTATAATGCCAAATCTCTGCTTGCACAAGCAAAAAAAATTGGAAATTCTACATCTGTCACCGTGCAGGAAACTCTGTTCTTGTGGAACGAGCCGAAGCTGTGCACCAAAGGCGTATCGCTGCCTCCCAGGAGCTCCTCTCCGTGTGAGGCCATCGCTCTGTGGCTGAAGGTTGGGGTTGGTGGCGGAGCCTTCGTGGCCGTGCTGCTCATCTCTCTCACCTGCTTTTTCTGGAAGAAAAACAAAAGGTTAGAGGCGCCTGCCAATCGGACGCTACCACCAGTCTCGGTCAAGGCCAACGTACTCATTAAGATCACCTTGTTATGTTATTTAAAGGCAGAGACGTCAGCAGCTGTTTGTCAGCAACACTAAAGGCACTGATTCTTTCAAGAAGTATAGAAGTATATATTTACAATTTCAAAAACATAGCCAGTTATGTCTTTACTTTTACTTTAATTGTTGTTTTTTACTTTAGTCATATTACCTTTGGTTTTAATAGGGGTCACCCGCTTTTTGGCTGTTACCTCCTAAAATGAAGTCTATTAGTGACCCTTTATGGTTTTTCTCCCTTAAAACACAAGTTGTGAGCAACCAAACTAGTTATATTTTATTTATACCGGGTTTTTTTTACAGATCATGAAAGAGTAGAGAAATGTGAGGAACAAATGAACACAATTAACACAAATATACTTTTTCTTTTTTATCCACTTCATCATCTTGTGACCCCTCAGATTTCTCTTGGTCTAAACGCTTTTTTAGAAGAACAATCTGTTTGGTAGAGTCACTTTGATTTAAAGAGTAAACTCTACTACGACAGCTTTTCTGTTTAGAGTAAAGGTTTTAGTATTCGCCTTTAAACACGTAACACTGGATGTCGTAATGATGGATGTCTCATGATGACGCTGCCCCTGTGGTCTGTGGTCAGGTTGGAGTACAAGTACTCTCGTCTGGTGATGTCTGCGAACAAGGAGTGTGATCTGCCAGCTGCAGACAGCTGTGCGCTGGCTGAAGGGGAGGAACCCGACGACGACGTGGTCTACACCAAGAAACCCTCCCTGCTGGGGAAACTCCGGGCCATCGCCAACAAGGTATGTATCTCACTTATTATAAACTTAATTTAGGCCATTGACTGAGCAATAGCCAAAATCAGTTTTAGTTCTACTTTCTGAGCCGAAACTGCGAAAACAGGTCATTTAGTCTCAAAGCTTCAGACCAAAACAAAAAAGGCAGGTTTTTGCAACTTAATCGTAAGAAATTGTTTAAGGAAAAGTAAAATCAACAACGCAGGATAATTTGGAACCACAAATGTGAACCTCATGGGAGTGCTGCAGGATAAGACAGTGGATCACCAAAATTGTTAGGATTAATCCTCTTTACCATGAATGTAATGAAATTTCATGACAATCCATCCAATAGTTGAGATATTTCAGTCTGGAGTGATGTTGCTATCCTGAGAGCTATGCAGTTATAGCATGGGTAAAAGGTATCCCCCCCCCCCAATCTGGTAACACTTTCACAACTCCAGGGCTACGTCTGTCAAACATGCCAAATGAAATCTTTAATATCTGTATCTTTCAGCAGCACAACGGTGGAGAGAGCTGTGAGTCCGTGCAGCTCAACTCCTCCCAGTGTGATCGATGGGTCCTTGGATGAACAGATGTCAACAGAGAGAGAGAAAGAGAGAGAGAGAGGACAAATTATGGAGGAACAGTCAGTCAGTGACAGTGTTCATCACTTCCGTGTTCCTCGTGAGCCCTTTGGCCCCCTTCATTGTGTGTGGGGGCACCAATACAGACCTCATACAGTAGGCTACTTCCAGTTTTTACTGACAACGTTTGCAGATGCAAAAACTGGACAATGGCTTTTACTCCTATAGAATACACAGGAAACACTGTTGCTTTAATGCCATGGATGCTCAAGGGCGGCAACAAAAAAAGAAAATCATGCTTTTAATATATTTTCTTTTTGTATATTTTGTATTTTTTTTGGTATTTTCTGTTCAGAGTCATGTATTTATATCAATGTTATAATGATGAACCTTTATTAAAGTCCTATTTGACTTTGGGATGTGTGTGTGTGTGGATGTTTAGAGTTCATATAGGGCTACAGTAGTCTACAGTTCTTCAATAAAAAATAGATTGATTGTGGAAAGAAAATTAAGAAAATGGTGAGAAATGCCTTTACAAAGCTTGTCTAAATTATTAAAAGATAAATTATAAGTGTTTAAAGGCAAAGCAGTAAATAGCAATTTGTAGTAGTAGTAAGCAAGTAAATAAAACTGCCTGATAAATGTAGTGGAGTAAAAAATATAATATTTCAATCTGTTATGAAGTAGCTACTATAAAGGATGTAAAATACAAGTACCGTATTGTCAATGTGTAGCCTAGGGCCAACTAAGCTACAGGCTACACAATCTAGGTCTACTTCCTTTCCTCCACTGGAATTTGACTATTTTCTATTGGAAAATTATTATTTGTAATAATTGAGTAATCCCTGTAATTCAGCCAGAATCAACACATATTACTTATTTAACTTAACCATTGTATGGTATTTGGGTCAAATTGACCCATTTTAAATTTTTACAAGAAAAATGGTACAAGTTACATTTTTTATACCTGACAATCAATGGCCTTAACTTGTTTTCTGTGATAAACATGTATGCCTGACTCAATTCAGAACATTACTCTGGATATGACCACTTATGTTTTTTTCCAAGACAAGACTAATCACATAGTGGATTTTTAACATGAATTATAACCTCATGACAAAATAACAAATCACTTTCCATTTTTAATTGTGTTCTAGTAGAGACTGAATGCCTTCCCTAAACATATTCGTTATCTCAATTGTTTGAAATTGAGATAAAGACAAAATAGTAGATTATGAAGTAATATTGTATTTCAGAATTGTTTTTAAAACCCCAAATAAGTCACGGGTCAATTTGACCCGTGGGATACGAGAAGGTCCCGCAAGTGGAGACAACACAAGGGTTAACAGCCATATTTACACAACTAGGGTCTTTGCCCGGCTGGTCCCTCTCTCCGGCACCGACAGACACGCCTCCACTCCGGGGTCCTTCCTCCGCCGGGCTCCGCCCTCTCTGGAGACGGTACCCTCCTCCTCTTCTCTGGCCGTCGACGGAACTTCAAAGCAGACTTCTTAACCTTTTACAGCCCTCGGATTTATGTTTCCACAACGAGTGATGCAGTGATAGGAAAGCAGCAGAAGTTACGCCGGCATGTGAAACTTGTTTACCGGCTGAGTCTTGAGACGTTGTCGGGGAGATGAGTTCATAGCCAACGGTAGGAAAACTAGCTTAACTGTCCCTCCTTTTTCTTTCCCCTCGTCGCATGGACATGAAAACAATCACGGCCCGAGCCTTCAGCGGAGCTGTTTTAGGTGATTGTAAGCAAACTTAAACGTGTTTTGTAGTCATAAAAGTGGATAATTAGTGGATTCGGCAATGATTCTAGCGCTAGCTTTGCGTGTTTTTTTTTTTTACACAAACTGTTGTAAAACCGCAAACTTCAGCCAGTGACGTCACGTCAAGACCAGAGATCCTTAGGCGAGGAGACCACTCTAATAATAAAAATGGGAGATAAAGCAGTTTAGTTTTCATTACAAAAGTTTGTGCTCCATGGCGCACTAACTAATCAAGTAGTCTATTAAAAATAGTCTATGAGTAGGTAAAAAGTCCATTATTTTCCAAATTCAAGGTAAATTCCAGTATGTTTATCACTTGAAGGTGTCAAATGTCTGTTACCACATGTGGGATGGGCCAGATGTTTTGCATGACAAATACAAAGGTATCTAACTATAAACAGACCGCCGTTGGTCCAAATGTAGAGATGAACCTAATAACATCAAAATGCATTTTTGTTGTTGATGGATCAGTAACGTACAGTTTACACATTCAGAAGGAAAAACATATTTTTTAATTGTGTTTCTTAGTTGAGAAACACAACATGCTTATTTATAGTTTAGGTAGGTCAAACTCTTTGTTTCATTTCTGACAATAGAACCAAGATTCAGACTTTAACCTCTTCTGCAGTGTAACTTTTTTATGCACACACACTATCAGTTAAGAGTTTCAGGTTTCATGTGATCAGTAGGAATGTCTTACTAACACTACTTTACAGGATCAAGACACTTTAGCACCGACATTTTAAGAATTCAGTTTCCAGTCCTGTGTTTTGAATTGCAAGAGTTTTGTCTGTAAACCTAAATTATCACTTTCAATGATAGCTTGTACACAGTATATAGTATAAATGTTTGTGTACACGAATGTGTTACAGGAACCCCACTAGAGCTTCTCCGGTCTCCTGCTAGTTGAAGTGGTAAGTTTATCCCCCCCGTGTTGTGTTTGTGTGGTTTCAGCATGACTCCACTGGGAGGACGTGATAATTACAGTTAGTGTGATGTTACGGGAAACAAAGAGCTACAGTGTAATGTCTGGTTTGTGATCATGGTGACACAAACAACTTCCAAAAGATTAAAGAAGTTGCAAAAAGACATTAAATTATGCCTTATACCGTAAAGAAGACCCAACCCTAGCCAGTTGTTAAAATGTATGACATGATTTTTGTATCCAGTGTGTCCACTGAGTCTTAAAAAGTCAATATATATAGACAGTTAAGGCACTTAAAAATATGAAGTCTACTATGACTTTTTTTAAGGCATTTTTACAACATACTACACTATGACTTTTTTACGACATATTGTACTAAGACTTTAAATCAAATTTAAATGACATACTATACAATAATGTTTATGATATTTCGTCAACATACTATACTATGACTTTTTTAACTTTTTGACGACACACCATACTTTTGACTTTCATGACCTTTTTCGACATACAATAACTTTTATGAAATTTAGATGACATAATATACCTTTTTAGGACTTTTTTTAACCTCCTATGACTGTTTTGATACATTTTTACGACATACTATACTATGATTTTTTTCTGACTTTTTTCAACATACTTTACTATGAATATTTTTTGATACATTTTGACAACATACTATGACTTTTTTTAAAGTGTTTGTCAACAGCATTTTGATGATGTACTACACTATGACATTTTTAAGGCATTTTGTCAACGTACAATACTATGACTTTTTTGTATACATTTTGACGACATACTATACTGCCTTTTTTACGACATAGGCCTACTATACTTGGACTTTTTGAAGATATGGTATACTATAACTTTTTTTCATGACATTTTGATGACATACTATACTATGACTTTTTTAAGGCATTTTTTAGGCATGACTTTTTAATCAAATTTAACAACATACTATATTATGACTTTTTTTATGAAATTTTTACTACATACTATACAATGACCTTTAAAAAAGTTATGACGGAATCTTGCTTTAATTTATTGCTTAATCCCTGCACAATGTTTGAATGACCTACATATTCAGTTAGACCTTTTTATCTAACCATATACTGTATCAAAATACAATTTCTTGCAGTGCCTGTCAATTAAATCATGGCTCGTGGTTGCATCTGCTGCGTTAAATACATGCTCTTCCTCTTCAATCTGCTCTTCTGGGTAATTATTACACATGCATACACACATACACACACAAAGTCAGAAACTGTTACCATGAATCAGTATAAGATCAAAATACCAACAGAAGTGTTTACTTATCATTAAATCAACAGGAAGTTTCTGAGTTTCCTGTGTTTTTTCCAGCTGGGTGGGTGTGGATTGCTGGGTGTGGGCGTGTGGCTGTCGGTGTCTCAGGGCAGCTTTGCCACCCTGTCGCCCTCCTTCCCGTCGCTCTCCGCCGCCAACCTCATCATCACTCTCGGCACCGTCGTCATGGTAACAGGTTTCCTGGGATGCCTGGGTGCCATCAAGGAGAACAAGTGCCTGCTGCTGAGTGTGAGTACACTACAATACCCATCATGCACCACTAGTGGAGTTGTTTTGAGTATTCTTTAGTCGTGTCATGTTCAGGTTGCGTTGGAATTTTAAATGTTGAAGCCGCTTAGTGCTGCTGATGTGAGAGGTCAGGACCTACCCCCGAACAATAAGTTTATCTGTCGTAATTTATACCTCAAAGCTGATGTGTAATTTTAAGTAAGGAGATCAAATGTATTTGTTTTGCATTCATATAAATGCCACATTAGTGTATCGTGCATGTTTCTGATAATGGTGAATCATTTTAAGCCGACTCTTTTCTTCGCTTTCTCCAGTTTTTCATCGTTCTGTTGATCATCCTTTTGGCCGAACTGATCCTCCTCATCCTGTTCTTTGTATATACCGACAAGGTAAGACTGTGGACCGTCATATTTATGATCCTCTCCTGTTGTGGGTGCGTGTGACTACTTGTTCCATGATCCACCTCTGTTTGCCCAGGTCAGTGAAAATGCCCGACAAGACCTGAAAGAAGGGCTTGTGCTGTACAACACAGATAACAACGCCGGCCTGAGGGATGCCTGGAACGCCATACAGGGAGAGGTAGAGAAATGTAGTAACAATCACTCCCTCTACTAGTTTTTAATCAAACTTTATTATCATCGGGCACCCGGATAGCTCAGTGGGTTGAGTGGGTGCCCATGTACAGAGGCTTGCTCCTCAACGCAGCGGGGCCCGGGTTCGAGTCCAGCCTGTGGCCCCTTTGCTGCATGTCGACCCCCCTCTCTCTCTCCCCCTTTCACACATCTCTGTCTGCCTTTCTAATAAAGGGAAAAAAAAACTTTATTATCATCATCCTGTAATGCACTTTGTAACATCATCTGCTTCTGTGTCTCCGGCCTGTGCACCAGTGGCGATGTTGTGGCGTGGTCAACCACAATGACTGGTACATCGCCCTGCATGACAACGTGGTTCCAGACCGCTGCTGCCAGCAGGTTTACTCAGGCTGTGGACGCAATGCCTCTAATACCTTCTGGACACGGGTCAGTGGGTTTCGGTTTACGTCTTAAAACTGCTATTAAAGTTATTCTCTGTGGCATTAAAACAGCTAAATACTGTATGTACGGAGTGGTATCAATCTGTTCATCTAATTCATGTCATTACAAGTGGACAAACGTCATCAATGGTTGAAATACTGGAGTGCAGTTATATGCAGTTAGAACCAGCTCATTTTAGCTGGTGGGCACTACTAACATTTCTGTGTTTCTTCCAAACTAAAGATACCATTGTATTCATAAGTTGAGACAAGATTACAAAAACAAGCGGGGAATGGATCATCGGGCCGTCACACTCTTTTTTAGTTGTCTGGATAACTGTCTTGACCTTAAACGGGATACCTTCTGATGTGCAGTACTCTTTATGTTTCCTAATTACTGTTGGTGTGTGTTTTTAGGGTTGCTATGAGAAGGTAGAGGAGTGGTTGGATGACAACAAACACCTTCTGGGAACCATCGCCATGTGTGTGTTGGTCATACAGGTAAGCAGCTCTTTATCCATCATGACTTCCTGTAAACATACACGCTGACTTTCTTAAGCCGAGTGGCGTGTTATCTGTACGCATTTTGAGCATCTGGGTGTATGTCTACGCTCATACACCCAGATATCATATATACGCTACTTGCCGTGTTTTTGCGAGTAGAACGCAACGGTTGAGTTTAGGAAACGTGACATGCAGGTTGGGTTGGGGAAAAGAAGAACGGGGTTGGCTTTAGTAAAAAAAAGAAACCAGTGGTTGAGTTTAGGAAATGGGACACGATCCCCAGTCTCCTGGGTGAAAGTCCTGTGTTTTATCCATCCACCACACCGACCACCCTCCCTACGCAGATTTTTTCCCTTTCATACCACTCGCTACGGCGTCAATTTGTACACTGTGTCAAGGTAATGTAAGTCAACGGAGGCCAAATGGCGTTGATAAACACGCTAAGAAGCAAGTATGCGGGTTGATAACACGCCAATAATGGCATAAAACAGCACTAGTTTATTATTAAGTTCATGCTTTCATCCAAAGTGACTTACAAGAAGTGCATTCAACCATTTAGATTTAAGAGTCATGTAAGTACAGTAACATTAGTAAATATGTTGAACTGGAGCATTAAGAAACAATGATATTCGTTTTTTATGGATGTGTAGGAAGGTGTTGTCTGAACAGATGAGTTCTCAGTCTGCGACAAAGATGTGTAGAGTTTCTATTGTCTTACCATATCTTACCTAAAGACAACAGTATGGGAGAAGCACTTATTCAAACTCTGTTTAAAGCAACAGTGTATAAATGTCTTATTTATAATGGTTTTTGTTTTGGTTTTCCTAGCTCCTTGGTATGGCGTTCTCGATGACACTTTACCAGCAGATCCACCGAGCAGGGAAGAAGTATGAAGCCTGACCGGATCAATGCGGTCGTTCCAAACTGTTAATATCGGTTACATAAGATATATCACCTTTTGTTTATACTAAAACAAATAAGCCAGTTTTAATGTGTGCCACTAAAGTCTATTATCTCACACTTTTCTTAGTTAGCTTTTTAAAATCACACTGCTGTTACGTTATGAAAAATATTTGTGATTTGCCTCTGACAATCCCAACCGAGAGAATAGGCTGAGAAGAGGAAACGTGAGGAGAACGTTTGTGGTTGTTAAGATGCCACGGCCGTGGACGAGTATTATGAATGGACCGTTCAGAAGCATTTTATACTAACGTGTTCAATAAAAGCACTCTTCACAAATGGGACTCAGGTTTACACAGGTTACTGACTCAATGACCGTCCCACTCTTTGACAGGCAGCACAAACATATTAAGCTATATCTTTTTGATGACTTTTTTACCAATATAACGTGCTATACTATGATTTTTATGACTTTTGTTGACATACTTTACTATGACTTTTTCAACATACTATACTGAACATTCTATGACTTCTACATTCTATACCAGGACTTTTTAAATAATTTTTCGACATGCTATACTATGACTTTTTTCATATTTTTCAACATACTACACTGCCTTTTTTCTACATACTATACTATTACTTTCATATTTTTTCGACATACTATACTATGACGTTTTTCATAATTTTTCTACATACAATGACTTTTTCATATTTTTTCAATATACCATACCATGACTTTTTAAATGTGTTTTTCCACATACTATACCATGAATTTTTAAATGTTTTTTTACACATACTATACCATGAATTTTTACATTAATATTTTTACATTCTATGCTATGACTTTTTTCGACATACCATACTATGACTTTTTCATATTTTTTCAACATACTCTGCTATGACTTTTTTTTTCATTTTTCACAACATGCTATACTATGACTCTTTTGACATTCTTTTTTCATATTTTTTCAACATACTATGCCATGTCTTTTTTCTTCATACTATACTATGACTTTCATATTTTTTATGGCTTTTCCCTTAATATTTTTACATACTATACTATGACTTTTTCTGACATACTACACTATGAGTTTTTTAATATTTTTTGACAATCTAACTTCTTTTCACATTTCATTTTTTTGACATGCTATACTAGGACTTTTTTTATTTGTTTAAGACATGCTATACTATGTTTTTTTTCCGACATGCTATAGTATGACTTTTTAATTTTTTTACGACATGCTATACTATGATTTTTTTTCATTTTTTTCGACATGCTATACTATGACTTTTTTCCTTTTTACGACATGCTATACTATGACTTTTTTCCTTTTTACGACATGCTATACTATGACTTTTTTTCATTTTTTACGACATGCTATACTATAACTTTTTTTACGATATGCTATACTATGACTTTTTTTTCATTTTTTCGACATGCTATACTATGACTTTTTTTTTAAATTCAACATGCTATACTATGCCTTTTAAAAAAAAATTTCAACATGCTATACTATGACTATGACTTTTTTTTACGACATGCTATGCTATGACTTTTTTCCATTTTTTACGACATGCTATACTATGACTTTTTTCCCCCAAAAAATACGACATGCTATACTATGACTTTTTGCCTTTTTACGACATGCTATACTATGACTTTTTTTTCATTTTTAACAACATGCTATACCATGACTTTTTTTTTCATTTTTAACAACATGCTATACCATGACTTTTTTTTCATTTTTACGATATGCTATACTATGACTTTTTTTTTTAAAATTCAACATGCTATACTATGCCTTTTAAAAAAAAAATTCAACATGCTATACTATGACTATGACTTTTTTTTACGACATGCTATACTATGACTTTTTTTCATTTTTAACAACATGCTATACTATGACTTTTTTTCCATTTTTTACGACATGCTATACTATGACTTTTTTTCCCAAAAAAATACGACATGCTATACTATGACTTTTTGCCTTTTTACGACATGCTATACTATGGCTTTTTTTTCATTTTTTCGACATGCTATACTATGACTTTTTTTTTTAAAATTCAACATACTATACTATGACTATGACTTTTTTTTACGACATGCTATACTATGACTTTTTTTCATTTTTAACAACATGCTATACCATGACTTTTTTTCCATTTTTTACGACATGCTATACTATTACTTTTTTTCCATTTTTTACGACATGCTATACTATGACTTTTTTTCCCCAAAAAATACGACATGCTATACTATGACTTTTTGCCTTTTTACGACATGCTATACTATAACTTTTTTTACGATATGCTATACTATGACTTTTTTTTCATTTTTCGACATGCTATACTATGACTTTTTTCATTTTTTACGACATGCTATACTATGCCTTTTTGCCTTTTTTCGACATGCTATACTATGACCATTTTTTCATTTTTGACAACATGCTATCTATTCTTTTTTTCATTTTTAACAACATGCTTACCATGACTTTTTTTTTTTAATTCGACATGCTATACTATACTTTTGTTCATTTTACAACATGCTATACCATGACTTTTTTTTCATTTTTAACACATGCTTACTATGACTTTTTTTTTCATTTTTAACGACATGCTATACCATGACTTTTTCTTTTTTTTTTAATTCGACATGCTAACTATGACTTTTTTTTTTTTTTTACGACATGCTATACTATGACTTTTTTTTCATTTAACGACATGCTATACCATGACTTTTTTTTTTTTATTCGACATGCTATACTATGACTTTTTTTTTTCATTTTTAACGACATGCTATACCATGACTTTTTTTTTCATTTTAACGACATGCTATACCATGACTTTTTTTTCATTTTAAAACAACATGCTATACCATGACTTTTTTTCATTTTTAACGACATGCTATACTATGACTTTTTTTTTCATTTTTATCACATCTTACCTGACTTTTTTTTTTTTTTATTCGACATGCTAACTATGACTTTTTTTCTTTTTAACGACATGCTATTCCATGACTTTTTTTTCATTTTTACAACATGCTATACCATACTTTTTTTTTTTTTTTAATTCGACATGCTATACTATGACTTTTTTCATTTTTTACGACATGCTATACTATGACTTTTTTCATTTTTTACGACATGCTATACTATGACTTTTTTCATTTTTTACGACTGCTATATGACTTTTTCATTTTTTACGACCATGCTATACACAACAAAAAAAAAAAAAAACAAAAAAAAAAAAAAAAAAAAAAAAAAAAATAGACTTTGTCATTTTTACGACATGCTATACTATGACTTTTTTCATTTTTTACGACATGCTATACTATGACTTTTTTTGACATGGAACAGACTTTTTAACTTTTTTCGACATACTATACACTGACTTTTCGACAATCTATCCTATGACTTTTTTACAACATACTATGACGTTTTCGAATTATGACTTTTATTACTTTTTTTAACATGCAAAACTGACTTTTTAGACTTACTATACAGTGAATTTTTCAACATAATACACTGACTTTTTTCCTACATACTACACTATGACTTCTGCTGCTGTAGTCTCTGATTAAGTGCTTTACAGAAACAGAGATAGATGAATAGAAAGGCAGATTTTAATCAACAGTTAATATATGGTTTAATCTGAAAATAGTAGACAGAGCTAGGCTGGTCTCCCTGTTTCCAGAAACATACACACATTTTAAAAAATGTCTGTAAGTAGTATTACAAGTATTATATTAATATCAGATAACTGTCTATCACAGTTATTGACAGCACCTTTGCCATTTTTGTCTGATTATAAGTCCATAGTTTTGCCATTATCAATGACGATGTTTCCTTTAATCACAACGTAACGGATCAACTCCTGATGTCCTCCCAGCTGGTAGATGAGATGCTCCCATCTGCAATAAAAGGAGACGGTGTGTTTTACATACAAACGCGTTAAAAAAAACACACAAGACACGCAGTTATCAGCAATAAATACTTAAGGTGTTGCACTCATATGTCAGAATAAAACATCTATGCAAGCTGATATAGACTAAAAGACACTATTACACAACAATACCACTATGTTTTCACAGTTAGATCTTTATTTTAGTTAGACCTTGTCCTGTAGCATGGGATATTTAGGTATTATATATATATAGCATTTTGGGAGGAATAACTTGTAAAACTGTCACCAGAACGTTTTATTAATTCACCATTCATTGTTTCTGCTTTTATTAAGAAAATGTTCACCCTGAATGGTGTAGTTCTTATGAGGTGTTCAATGTAGTTTGAAGTATTTAAAGCCCTCTATTGGAAGTTTTGTGTACAGCATCTCATTCAAGCCAGGATTCTGGTATAAGAAACAGCTGTTCAACAAATATTTCCCACAAAGGAACCAGAGGTTTTTACACTCAGAAACCTTTCCGTGTGTGTAAATCTTGACACGTGATTTACCGTGTGGTGTTGAGGACCAGCAGGTCTCCGTGTTTGTTGACCTCCAGGGAGCCATGTGTGTGGGAGCGCCCCAGGGCGTAGGCCGCGTTGATGGTGGCCGCGGCCAAAGCTTCGGGCATGGACATCCTCATGTTGACACAGGCCAGGTGCATGACTATCGGCTGAGGACGTAGACAAGACAGAGAGAGGAAAACGCCAATAAACAGGATAGAGACAAGACATCAGTTTGCAACTATCAGACACTTGTGTAGTTCTCACCATGGAGCAGCAGTAGGCGTTGGGGTTAAAGTCGCTGCCGAGGGCGACGATAACTCCAGCTTCCAACATGTCTCTGGCCCGAGGCTGAGGCAGCCTGAACACATGCAAATTATTAGACAGCTCACAGTGGGAGTACTTCTGTGTTACAGAGTGGTGGAGGAAGTATTCAGATCTATCAAAAGTAGTTATTATTTTTCTGTCAGCAACTAATCGATCTACTACTTGTTTTAGCTCTTCCTGTATACAGAGTAATGTTTGGTAGTTAAATTAAACAAACCATCCCATTTAATAGGATCTTTGTACATTTTGTAAAATGTTGTGAAGTAACTAAAGTTATTAAATAAATGTGGTGGCGTAAAAAGTAAAATATTTTCCTCTGAGATGTAATGGAGTAGAAGTTCAAAGTGGCATGAAAACAAGTACAGTACCTCAAATTTGTACTTAAGTACAGTACTTGAGTAAATGTACTTAGTTACATTCCACCACTGGTGTTACAGTACCGTAGGATGTAGGCTGTAGTTGGTAAAAGGACAGCGGCGGTTCTTGCTGTTGCCATGGCAGCAATCCCCTCGTCTGTGACCTCCTCCAGGTGACTGATGGCCAAGGCTCCGAGCTCTGCACCCAACTGACACCCAACTACACACTCAGGTTAACGAGGTTATTATTCGAGAAATGAACAGTCAATTAATTGATCCGCTTATAAACAAAATATGAATCAGCAATTCTAATAATTGATTAGTTAGTTAATTTATGAAACAAATGTGCTGCTTTTCTCAGTTTTTATGATTATAAACTGAATGTCTTTAAATGTTGGACTGCTGCTCCGACAAAACAATTTCAAAATATCAACGTGAGCTCTGGAAAATAATGATTGAAATGTTTCCCTATTTTTTTAAGCTTTAAATACCAAAAAACTAATGAATCATCTAAATACTCAGCAGATTAATGAAAATACTTGTTTGCAGCTTTCATTTTATGTTTAGTAACATTACTGACGAAAACAAACGTTTAAAAGCAACAATAAATAATAACCTAAAGACACCTTGGTACTCAGAACTCAGAGTAGATTTTTTTTAAAATTTTAATCTGTTTATTAATCCCCAATGGGGAAATTACAATTTACACTCTGTGTCCACACTTGTTAGTAGTCACACACAGTCCTGAACTACACACACACACACATGCTCAGGATCTATACATGCACTAATGGAGAGATGTCAGAGTGAGTGGGCTGCCAGCCGAACCAGCGCCCTGAGCGGGTGGGGGGGTACGGTGCCTTGCTCAACAGCACCTGGCAGTGCCCAGGAGGTGAAGTGGCATCTCTCCAGCCACCAATCCACACTCCCTTCTTTTTGGTCCACACGGGGACTTGAACCAGTGACCCTCCGGCTACTACCACCCCCAAATTATTATTTAGATTATTTGATTTTATCAAATAATGGACTATCAAAACAATCTTATGTTGTCTGTAAAATAAAGCACATTTTCCAAAGCTCAATTTTTAGGGTTGTTAGTCCTCCAAAAATCACTCCCATAACCCTGTTAACGACCTGCTTAGCACCCAACAACAGACAGACACAATTAGCAGCTAACAACCCACATATTTTTCATATAATAATTGGGAGTTCTATATTAACATCTTAGTGGTTCAGAGGAATGAAAATCCAACTTTTAGGCCATTTTGAGGCTGTAACATGTTGAACTGTGTTGCATTACACAGACAGGTGTTTTTAGAATTTAGTCTACTCTTACTGATACAAACGGAGTGCACAACACATGAGAAACACAATGTGTCAAAGGCCCATTTCACTCAAAGTGGCAAAAAAAACAAACCTGCAGCTTTAGGAGTAAGTGATACCTGAGCAGAGTTCATGGGATGAAGCTCATCTCCGTGGAAGTTGATGTTGAGGCCCAGGTCTTTGCCGGCCTGCAGGATGGAACGAGTCGAGCCGAGGTCGAACACTCCCTGCTCACAGAACACGTCGATGTTGTCGACTCTCAGAGTCCCAGCAGACATCTGCTCCTTCAGTCGTGGCAGCTGAACCTGCAGGATGTCCTTTGTTGCTTCTTCAACGGTCTTCCCTCTAAACAAAAGGACAGAGAAGATTGGTTGGTTATTCACTTTCAGGATGGGATGTGAAATATGCAGTCTTCTATAAAAAAAAAAAACATACTTGAGTATATTACCAGAAAATGACCTTTTAGAATACCACTTGAATAAGAGACTTAAAGTATCAAAAGATATTTTCTGATATTAAATGTACTTAATTAAAAGTAAGAGTTAAAAAAACTTTGATTATGAACTTTATTGTTGCCAAGGAGACAAAAGGTAACGTCTCTAAAAATAGAGTTGTGAAGGGTAGTGACATTGAGGGTGATCACGAAAGGCAGCACTAACATTGACTTATTAGTGTGAAGGTAGTCTCAAGTTTACACTTGTGATTTATCTGTTTTATGAATTATTATTTTTTTATTTTTTTTAGGATACTTGTGTTTTATCTGTTGACTGATTTTGTGTAACGCACTTTGAATTTCCCTGTTGCTGAAATGTGCTCTACAAATAAAGCTGCCTTGCCTTGTTTTCACACCTTCCTAAACATCAAATTCAATTTTGTGAGGAAGAATTTTTCACTCCAAATTACAAAGACACTTCTTGCAAGTAGAAAGTAACAAAAATGCTTAGGGGGGAAATGTATCAGAGTAAAAGTACAAGTTTTATTTAGGAAATGTAGTGGAGTAAAAATGAAAGAAATTTAAAAGGTTTCAAAAAAACATAAATAACCAAGTAAAGAACAGGTACGTGAAAATGAGTAAGTACAGTTACAAAGTAATTTGTTACATTACAACACTGGAAATAAGAACTGCTGAGGAAGGTCCATACTTAGGCACTGCGTGGGCTCCACAGTAGGTTGAGGAGATGTTAATGGGCAGGGTGCGTCTGGCCTCCTCGATCACCTCCAGCATCTTCACCTCAGTCTGCAGATCCAGTCCGTACCCGCTCTTACACTCCACCAGGGTCGTCCCTGCTCGCTGCATCCGGACCAGCCTGCTGCTGAGGGACCCCAGCAGCTCTGAGGACCTGGCAGCTCGGGTGTGCTCCACCGTGAAGTGGATCCCTCCCCCGGCCCGGTGCACGTCCATGTAGGTGGCACCTGCCAGCTGCAAGAGTAACATGCATTTTTATAAAACTATGTAGCTCCAGTTATGGAAGTAAGGTCAACAAACTATCAAAATGTGATTTACCTTCATTGCAAATTCATGCACCCTGTCACCAGCCCAGACTGGATGGGTGTGCGCGTCAACCAACCCTGAAACAAAAAGCTTTTTCAAATACTAATCACTGATTTCATGTAATTATAATATAATCAGTCCAAATATCCAGTCCCAAAAACTATAACTTGCCTCTGCTGAGCTGATACTCACCAGGCAGGACACACATTCCTGAAGCATCAATCACTTTATCAAAGGACCCTTCTGGATACTGTGCTCCGATGACTTCTGCAGGCCCCACGGCTTTAATGAGCCCATCACTGGATGAAGAAATGGTTCCTTTAATGTCGCTTTAAAGCCCAGCTTGCATCTGAACATTTTATAAGTTTGACAATGTACAGCTTAGACTAATGGAAAGCGTACAGAGGAAAAACCTTTTGGTAAACACCCTCAGTCCAAAGTATACATTTTGCCCCAGTAGTAGTAGGTTAATAGCACCAGTATAAAATAGAACTAGATTAAGTGTCCAGAAACCAAATTTAAATTAGCAAGTGGTTATTAATGAATACGTTTTAAAAGTGATACTAACAGAAAAGTGTCCAAAGTTTTCAGTCGTAGTGTTTTCTTGGTGTAATGAGCCATTACAGCCTGTAGAGGACACCAGTGTGGACATGTCCCATTCCATTTGGCTTTTAAAACCTGCAGCTCAACTAGAGCTGTGGTGGCATTTAGTATGCAGGTATGAAGAGCAGTCACACAGTTCATAACTAATGCTATTTGTGTAAGATTTCTACACCAACTCATACAATATGTATCATGTGCTTGCACATGCTTATAACATGGTATGAAGAAATCTCAGATGCTTACCTCCCTATCACTACGCTCCCATTTTCAATCACAGAAAGGTTTTGCATGCCATGTTTGGTCAAGAACTTCTCTCCGTTGTTGCAGATCAGGACCACCAGTTTGGCATTCTTCACCAGGAGTCTATAACTTTTGGACATTTTGATTCATCCAAAGCAGAAACACTTAACTTCAGAGTGACTGGCTTTCAACTAGTTTTGGAACAGGCAAATATTTGTTCAGGAGAACAGTTTAAAGTGCACAGTAAGGGGTGGTGCTGCTGCCACTGACAACCAGTAATCATTCAAGAGAAATTTACATATTCTGTTAGATAGATATGACCAATTCCAATCTGGCCCCAACACTCTTCCTACTGGGGCTGCACAATATGCCCTAAAATCAAAATCACAATCATTGCACATTTTACCTCAATATTGATAATTAATCACACTTTTATATATAATCTTGTCTGAAGGCAAAATGTTTCCAGAGGTCAGACACTGCGGTTCCTCTAGGCACAAGTTGCTCAGTTGACTCAGAATTTGTCTTGTCAATGGAACTATTTAGCAGTTTTTAAAAAGTAAACTTCCCATTCCGAATCTTATTGGCATCCATTTTGGCGTCTCGCGCTCACCATCCACTCAAAAAAAAAAACATTACTACTCTTTGGCCGGCTCGCGAGCCCAAACAGCATATTTTTGGTGTTGGAGTTTTTCTTACGTTACTAGTTGTTGCAACAGCATGTGAAAAAACACACAAAGTTTGCTGGTCTAAAAAGAACGTTAATCTTGCGTTAAAAAAAAAAAAAAACTTGTTTAACTGACAGCAATAGTTATCAAATGTAAAAACCACAACAACTCAGGTTTAAGAAAGGGTACAATAATCATTTTATTGTGTCTGTATCACAAAGTCACAACATAAAATTGAACTTACAGTAAAAAAAAAAAAAAAAATCAATTTCAAAACTGCTTGAAGAAAAAAACCTCAAGCGCAGGCGTTCATTTGTTTCACATGGTGAAAACACAAACACACATCATCTCAGCTACAAGGTACAATCACACAACAGGGCCGAGCATCACTCCCTCATTTCTCCGTCTTCCTCCTCTTCTTCTACACCTCTGATGTACAAAACGTTATTGCACCTGTGGGTATGAAACACACCTGTTAGCACAGTGGCCGCAGGGGAAAAGACAGAACACCAAATGGTTTGATCATGTACTGCTCCTTTTGCTACCACCACTGATTTCTTGGAAAAATGACACGTTAATTATTAACACAAGTTAGTTGAGGAAGTAAGGAAAAACAATTGAGCCATAAAAATAACTTTCTCTGTATCGTTTTGCCAGAAACTGCTTTTTTGCAGCCAGATTCAAAAACTTACTATAAATTACCTTGCTAAAAAACAGAAAATGCAGAATTAAGTAACTAATAAAGATTCTACTGAACTAGTTTTGATGAAAGATGAAAAGATCTTTTAGGTTGACAACAAACCTGACAAGCACTTCACCAAGATGACCCGCCAATGCTCCATCCACATACTCTTCTGTGTTTGCCAGCTGTCAGGAAAACAGAAATATAAATAGGTCAAGATGCCACTCATAAAAGGTGTATGCTGTCATGCGGTCATGCTCTCTAATTGGAATGGTACAGCTTGGTATCTTACAATCCCAATAATCATGAAGAGAAAAAAACTGTCAGCAAAACTTAGACTGCAGAACATGTAATGCTGGCAACTCTGTAACGTACGTTAGGTCAGAAAAGAAATTGGCACCGTGTACTATATATGATAGAATATATACTCTGCAAAAAAAAATAAACGCCCTTTCACTTTCAACTACTTTTATATTATAAGCAAACTTAACATAATATGCAAATATTTGCATGAACATTAAAAGATTTAACAACTAAGACAAAACTGAACCCTTTTCACAGACAAGTGACTAACAGAAATGGAATAATGTATCCCTGAACAAATGGGGTGGGGGGTGTCAAAATCAAAAGTGGCCCTCAGTATTAAGCATTAAGTACTGCAGGGCATCTGCTGTCTTAGGCGTCTCACAGTAAGGACATTGCAATGTGTTGCCGTGGCCACATCTGCTGTCCTCATGCCTCCTGGCACCATGCCTAAGGCACGTTCACGCAGGTAAGCAGGGACCCTGGGCGTCTTTCTATCGGTGTTTTCGGTCAGTATAAAGGTCTCTCTACTTTCCTCTCTACTTTTTTATAACTGCGACCTTAATTGACTACCGCCCTTGAGCTGTTATTGTTTTTTCGATGGTTCAACGGGTTCATGATCAACAAATATTCTGTTTGTGCAAGCAAGGATAGCACATATCTGTGTTGATGAATACCATTTGTTGTGGAACAAGACATACTAAACAATGAATAGTTCTCACCTGCATATTCATGTACCCATCCACAGACACCAGGTAGCCCTTGTACTCCATACCCCACTTCAGTTTTACCATCACCGGCTTGCCTGTCAGGCCGTTCAAGAATGGCTTTGGGTTCAAAGGTAAACTCTATAGAGACAAAAGATGAGGCAGGTTATTATACACAGTTTACTATACCACCTTTTGGATACATTACGTAACTATACATGTATATTGTGACAGCATTGCCAACACTAACCAGGGTATTGCTTACTGTCACAAATAATGTTTTTCTAAAAAGATAATAAATTTAGTTTTATAACTCTGACAAATAACTTTGGCTTGGCATATCAGCAGCATGTCAAATGAAAACATGCATCTAGTGAACTTTCCCAGATATGTGGCGATATAATGTTAATAAATTCGGCCTAACACTCAACACTTATTTCAAATACCCTTTAAAACACAAAACAACAGTGTCTGACAATATATGGCAGTACACAAGATTACATTAGGTAGAACCATTCTAAGTCAATATTTACGTGTTACTGCTGTGTCGTTTGGATGTATCCCAAAGTGAAAAGCTACAGCTGGTGTAGCCTGTATTGTACAGAATCACAGCCAACCCCAGACACAATAATTCACGAGAAAACCCATTTTTTCCACTTCTTTGTTCATACGGTTTCCAGCCAACGGTAACGTTAAAGCAGTAAGGCTGCGTCCTGTACAGCCAAGCAACCTAAACGATGACGTCTTTACGGGAAAAAAATAAAGCTAGCGTTTAGGTGGAGCAGGTTCTGGAAAGTAGCTATACAACGTACTGCTTGCCGATAAGCATCATGCTGAATTAGATGGTTTTTGAATGGAGTTTGGTGGGCCTTCTTCCTACTCACTGGGCCAAAAGGCGGCATACGTTCACTTGTAAATTACGCTGCGCCGCCAAATAAACGAAGACATGGACCGTAGTACTATTTTAGTAACTACATACTATGTTTTATGTAGCTTGTGAGCGTAAACTTGAGAGCCATTCATTCATTCATTCACTTAAAACCATGAATGAGAAGCGAGCGTAGCTAATGCTAACTAGCAAATAGGCTACATTCTTTGAGCAGTGATAGCGAAAATAATCCCACTGAACATCTAATTAGAAGATGGTAAACATTAGTACGATGTACTCACCATTTCTGTTCTACTCAACGCTGTGTGGGAATTAATAAATTCGGTATGTTTTCGACAGAAGAACGTTCGTACTTCGTAAAGCAGCACACGCTTTACCGCCGAACCGGAAGTACAGCCCTTTGACCTGTGAGGGGTCTTCCTGTTTGAACACACTGCCCCCTGGTGGTGAGAGGTCTACACTGTAACACACAGCTCAAGTCCCCCTTTACCTGAAGAGGTGTTTTGCATATTATTACTTCTGAAAAATGTAATTGAGTACATTTACTAAACTGATTACTGTGATTAAATACAATTTGAGGTACTTTTACAATGCATTACGTCTACTCCACTACATTTCAGAGGCAAATATTTTACTTAATACTCCACTATATTTGTCTTTTTTGTTGACAGCTCTTGCTAATAGTCAATCTACAGATGAAAATTTAAGATAAAAATATATATGATCGTTAAAGATCATGGTTCCCAACCGTTTTGGATTGTGTGACCCTGTACAAGAAAACACATCTATATATTTAGATGATCATTTACCCCAAACATGTTTTTTCTTCTTCTACAAACTGCTGCTTCTGCCAACTACCTTCATTTAAACAACTGAAAAAGTTTAAAGAGGCAAATAATATGTTTTGCATCTTAAATTACATCATGTAAATCATAGGAAAACTACAAGTTATGTTGTTTTTGTTCATTTTTAAGTCAATATTTGTCTCACAAACTGTGTTAAATGTAAAAAAAAAATTATAACCTTCTTCTTATTCCTGACTCTAAAACCTAAAACACTCTGGTTCCAATTAAATAAGAAAAAGCCAATCCCCACAATTTATTTTCTGTCAAATAACTCATTTATTATTTGAATACACGTTTTATAGCTGTAAGTTGACCTTCTTTTAGGCTTACTTTATGAGGTGTGTTATTCCCTCTTGCATCATAATAATAGGCTTGAACGGACATTCTTTAAAATGTGTCATGTGATAACTGTAATGTTGAATCATATTTTTCTTCTGAACTACTGTACATCCAGCATCACTGTCAGTCTCTCTATCTGCCCTGAGTTGAACTATACTGTGTGTGTAACACCATACTCTGTTGAATATTTCACTTTAACATGAACTTGGTCAAAGGACTATTCAGTAATTATAAAACTCTGAACTTATTAGGAGCAGAAAGTGAAATGACTGTCATATCTAGGTCGTCTCGGCTCTCTGTCTGGGCAGCTATTTCTCTCCAGGCACACACAGTCTGAAGATTTCACTCATTTTTCTGTGTAAAAGAGTTCAACTGTTAGTTAAGCATTCAACAAGTTCAAACCTGATACATTAAATGAAACCAACATCTGACTTACTACAGTGAAGGGCTTGGTTCCTTCAAAAATTCCTCTAAAATTACAAGAGAGCTTTCTTTGCATGTTTGAAATACTCATGTCCTTACATCATTTAGCCTATTTTCTTCTCTCTCCTTTTGAGTTGGCCCCCATGTAATTAATCAATCTGTCCATCCGTTACATGGCATGTTAACAATGTGTGTACGTTTGTATGTCAGGAGCAGGGGCAGGGCCAGAGGGGTGACACTGCCACAAAACGACCACAAAGAGACAAAGAGTCTCCACAAAGAAACACAAAATGATCACAAAGAGACGAAAAAACAACCACGAGATGCAAAAGGAACACAAAGATCAAGCATCAAAGAGATTAAAATACGAACACGACCACAAAGAGACACAAAACGACTAAACAGAGATCCAAATTAATCTCAATGAGATAAAAAAAACAACCACAATGAGACAAAAATTACCACAAAGTGAAGGAAAATGAGTAAAAACAGACCCAAAACAGCCACAGAGACAAAAAAGCGTCCACAAAGAGACCGAAAACAACCTCAAACAGATGAAAAGAGACCACAATAAGATGCAAAGCGGTCACAAAAGGATGCAAAATAAAAGAAATAAAAAAGACATAGCCCAAAAAACACAAAAAAGCATCCACAAAGAGACACAAAACATCCACAAAAGAGATGAAAAGAGTACACACGGAGGTGAAATATGACCGCAAAGAGACAACAAATGACCACAATGTGATGCCAAGCCTTTTAGTTGTTGGTATCATCATTTGGAGGAAGACAGCTTTGTTAAGGAGGCCAGTCGAATCATTCCAGTCTGATGCCAAACAGCCCTTTGAAGTCTGCAGAGGAAAGCTGAGAGACTGAAGTTAACAGGGAATGGGCCTGTGGAGTGCATGAATGCAGGAAGTGTAAAGCATGGGACTCACAAACCTCACAGCTGCGTGCAAAAGTCCACTGTTTGACGGCCAACTTAAAGACCTTGCTTCTTCACCTTGCCAAGAGTTAAATGAGAAGATACCACACTCGTGGCTGTACCATATAGGTCTGTATATGTTGTGCTATGGCTTAGCTTAGCACAGAGTCTGGAAACAGGAAGTCTAAATCTCGGAGAAAGATCCCAGGTTTCTTTCTCTACAAAGAGTAGGACTGATGACTGAACCAGGACAGACAGAACAACGTGAACAGGTGAGATCGTTTCATTTGGCTCACTGTTTATTGGACACGGGTCAGAAGCTCAGAAAGCAGGTCATGGTCCGATTACACAGCAGACAGAGAAGCCAAAGCCACGCTGTGTTCAGTCGAGCTTGACCCAAATGGGCCGGAGCGGAAAGAACATTGTGGATTTTTTTTGTACCACTACTGAGCACAGGGGGGCACACTGCATCCTGCTCAGTGTTGTTTTGTATTGTTCATACAGGCCCAACCATAGATTAGATTAGATTAGATTCAACTTTATTGTCATTACACAGGTACAGGTACAGCAACGAAATGCAGTTTGGGTCTAACCAAGGTGCATAGCAGTAAGTGCAGGATATTACAATGGTCCTATAAGTGCAAGACATGGATATGTAATGAATAATATATGGAAAGAATACTATATAAACAGAGTTTTACAGATGGGTTTGTCCTATGAATACAAAATAGAAACAAGTATTGTGAGCAAGATTTACCTAGGAATTTGGTGGTATTACTAAATTGCAAATTTTTACAGATATGTGCAAATAGCATAT
>NC_045755.1:17507977-17523438 GCF_008692095.1 Etheostoma spectabile
ATATTTCCCTCAGATGTTGCCCCCAGGTGGGCATAATGATTTGTTAAAAGCTATAGAGCGTAGTTTCTGAGTAGTGTGAGATATAATTTGAATGACACGTTAAGCCAAAATAACTTAAATTAAGTAGAAGTTCAAGAGTTTCAGTGTCAAGTATACACAGTAACCTTTCTTTTTCTTCACCCACAACTCAGATTTCTTTGTTTTTTTCTCTTCACAATTCATTACTACCTGTCAAAAATGCTTAGGATGATCAGATTTGTATCAGGCCTTGGTTGAATTCCCTCCATTTGTTTCAATCTAAACACAGTCAGATCGCTCAGAGAGCAGGGGAAAAGAGGGCGGGTCCACACCTGCAGTGAAACGCTGAAGGGGGGTGACAGAAACTTTTCTGCTCAGCTGTTTCTTTCTCTATGAATGAATTGCTAATTATGTCATATCACGCATGTCGTGTATGACAGGTAAATAATGCTAAAGACAGGCGCTCATTTTCTTCATGACAAACCATTTAAAGTGTATTATTACCCGTCCTACTAGAACAAAGTCAGTCCTGTAAGTCATGCAACATGCGAGAGTCATACAGTCACACAACTGAGCAGAATGAAAGCAGAGCTCAGCCAGGTGGGGGAAGCTCTGTGAGTGTGCGTGCATGAGTGAGTGTTTAATAGGCGTACTTTGACTGTAGCACGAAAGGGCTTCCTGAAGTCCATTGATGTTTAATTGAAGCAGTGTGTCTGCTCTGCAGATGTGTGTGGAGGCGCATGCCAAGCGTGGTGCTGCTCTGGACTCCCTGCAGTGCTATCATATGTAATGTGTGTTTGCCTCCCCTTTGACAGGCTCTGGTCGATACGACTCCTTTCCAAGCAGTCAGCTGTTATGGCCTTATTCTGCTGCTGTATAAATCTTTCTTATGTACCCCTGCTGCGTTTCTTTTACGTGTTTTCTTGGTTTGTTTGTGTGTGGTTTTGGACTTGTGCATGTAAGAAAAGAAAAACTTCGGGCCTTTTGGACATGATTTTCTCTCCTCCTTTTGTTCCCGAAGGTGTGAAAACAGCAGCTTGTTTTCCTTTCTGCCTCTCTGGCTGACATTGTACTTCACATATTGGTTTCTGCATGTTTCTCAGCCACCTGTGTTGGGAGCAAGACATTTGACTTCTAACCCTTCAACTGATGACCCAGAGATAAAAAGAGGTCAAGTAGGCCTCTGACAGACCAGCAGCTACTGCTGCTCAGCTGTTCGCACTTTTTTGGCTCCTGTGTTTTCTTGTTGTGATTGTAGGTCATCTATAATGACAGTTGAACAGTTTATAAGCATTGCAATTTAGTTCATTTCTTGTTGTCATGTTGTCAATTATAAGTTGTCATGGCAAATTAATATGAACTTGAAAATGAACCCTCTAATTGTTGATCAACATACTAGGAAAAAAAATGAATTCATTTTCATTATAGTTTAGGTCATTTATCAAGCAAATCAATGTGGGAAAAGCCCAGTTTCTGCTTCTCAGATGTGAGGATTTGCTGCTTTTCATTGTCAATAAAATCTCTTTTAATTTGCTCAAACAAAAGAACTACTGTACTTGTAATGGACATATGCCAATGCTTCAGAGTAAGATTGCATAAGGTTGCATGTGTGGTATTGTTGTTAGCTGGTCAACACGCCAGGTATTCTCAGTTTTTAGCCTCTCTTATTTGTCCTGCAACAGCAAACATAAAAGCATGCCATCTCGTGTGTGTGTGTGTGTGTGTGTGTGTGTGTGTGTGTGTGTGTGTGTGTGTGTGGTGGGTGTGTTGTGTGTGTGTGTGTGTGTGTGTGTGTGTGTGTGTGTGTGTGTGTGTGTGTGTGTGTGTGTGTGTGTGTGTGTGTGTGTGTGTGTGTGTGTGTGTGTGTGTGTGTGTGTGTGTGTGTGTGTGTGTGTGTGTGTGTGTGTGTGTGTGTGTGGGGGCTTGTCTTATTTATGAGGTCAGCTGTGCTGGAAGAATGAGAAAAGAGGTGAGCCAGACCAGCCAACACACATATCTTCTCTCAAGTTCCTTGAGCCCTCACCACACACACACACACACACACACATACACACTCATCCGTGTCCTAACACATACAGTCAAGTAAATACAGTCGGCTCTGCGTCTGTCTGCTGGGAAGGAAGTGCCGTTGCTCTGATGGATGTTGGTACTGTTGGCTAGACACCCATCCCCCCCTCTCCGTTTCCCGCTCCGTCTTTCTCCTTCTATCAATGCCCATTGTGCCTGTTTACCAGATTACAGTCCACAGTGCTTTGATGGAATTATGGCTGTTTAAAGCAGACTTACTTTTAGTTTTCAGCCGGAAGTGGACACATGTCCTACAGTGAACCCACTGCCTCAGGATGCAGATCAACTAAACGTAAAATGTGGCTCCTTGGGCCTGAAATTTGTTGCATATTTGTGACGGTAGGTACAAAAAATTCAAGACTATCTTTTTTTTCTCAACTTTCATAATTATGCCAATGTTTGATATCATCCGTAGAGCAAAGCTCCTCAGATATTACATTAGACACACAGGACAGATAGTGAGAGTTTAAAACAGCAGCTTGTAAATTCAATCACAATTCCTAGTGGAGTTTTCTTGTAAACTAATGCCAGTATAAATATTTATAGTCAGTGTTTCCCACAAAAACACATTGAGGCCCAACAAATGCATTTCCTTTCTCACAAAACATTTGCAAAGTATTCTGAAACTTGCGTACATTTTCGGGACATTGCTACCTTATTTTGCCTGTTACCACCACCCACTGTAGATCAGTGAAACAGGATGAAAGATCTCTTTCACGTACGTGTGCATCCTTGTTTGAGTGTGAGTAGAGTTTAAGATGTAAAGAAAACGAGGACCCGATCATCAAAATGTTGCTCCATAGTGCCGCTGGTGGTCAAAAGTTCCACATCCATCACTCGCCATGTCTAACTGAATCTAACTGTAACAATCCACACCGACTCAGAGACCTGTGCAAGAGATGCACCTCCATCCAAAGGTTGATGCTTAACGTGATAAAAAGAGAAGCAAAAAAGGGAAAGACAACACAGACAAGAAGTTGAACATGCAACGTATTCATTAAAATTGTATCAAACAAGAGAACGAAATCATTAATTAAACCGATACATTCTGAATTATTTTCTTCTGTTTGCTGGGACTCTGGGGGAGAATTGATCCATTCAGGGCTCAGATGAACATAAACGTGGGTCTCATCAGCGTATATGCGAACACTAATATTTTCTCTCCACATTCAAAGGAAACCTACGAGGCATCATTGTTTAGCAAAAGCTCCAAGATGGCCTGGTATGGGATTTGTGTTGTGTAAAGGAAAGCACAACACTGATGTCTATGTGCATGCCAGTGTGGTTGTGTGTGTGCGCTGGTGTTGCTGTGGTGTCACCGGGCTGTCGCGGACCTTTTGTCCAGCTCTGAGTTATGTGAAGCTGGATCTCCGTCCCCCGTCTTTGTCTGGCCCTGCTCTCCGTGCTCTCCCGCGGGCCGGCGCCCCTCGTCCTATTTGTCGTGTTCTCTTAATTGTGGACCACAATGCCGTGACCCCACGACCTTTTCCAACAACGAGGAAATTAATAGTGCTCCTCCCATCACACTCTCCGCCAGTCATACAGCCAATGAGGGAGCCGCGTGTTTTTTTTTTGCTCGCATCTTGCTTCGGCCAAAGAAAACGCACAGAAAAAACACACACACTACTCGTCCAATGATATCAATGACAGCCAATGACAACAACACACACTTTGTAAAGAAACACAAACACACACATTTCTTTCACAGCGAGAGTTGGGGCAGACACCAACTTTTTCAGCCCGACAACAGCTGCAGTGTTGGTTGCTGGTAGCAGCAGTAGCCATGGCAATGGCAAGGAACCCTATAAAGGGATCTTCCATTTGAAGGATGTCCAGGGACCAGACAGAAAGAGCGGAGGGGGGGGGGATATTAGGTGCACTCACTTAAGGACACCCAACACCCTTGGTCATTAACACGACAGATGAAATGACATGAGTAGCATCAACAAACCAGATTGGGCCACTGAACACATCCGTCTAATGCCCCTAAATCATGAATTGGTGCTGCCAGAGAGAACGGCATCCCATCTACTCTTTTGTGCTATTAAGACTTTTGTGATTCTTATCTATTTTTAAAGGAATAAAGAGGGGGGAAAAAACAAAAACAACTCCACCTTCTGAAGGGAAAACTAAACCTGTATGAGTTTATTCTCTATGCTCAAGATCCTAAAAGTGGAACGGTGAGTGTTAGATGAAGTTTTAACAAGTACAAAAAGTTTCAAACATAATGATAGGTGGCCTTCACAAAGCCCTCTCTCATTCATCCAACAGTCTAAAAACAATCTGCCTCATGCATTTGGCTAAATTAAATAAAGATTTAAGGTTTTTAAATGGAAACCAGTTCAAACCAAAAAGGAAGTGATGAGAAGAAAATAAACTGTTGCTGTTTTTGCTTATCTTGTCCTTTTGGTGCTGAAGAAACTAAAATGTTGCTAAAATGTTGTGGACAGTTTGGTATGTCAAATGTTATTTTGGGCTATTAAGGTCCTTTAGTTTTGTTGCTATTCTCAGTGTGCAAAGCCTGTCCAGGATAAACAAGGCTCAAACCCAGTTTTGGGTCAGAAATGTTATTCTCCAGAAAAGTCCCCAAAGAATCCATTAAGTCCGGCAGCTTGAATGTGGTCCAGTCTTGTCACAAACTTAATGGATGGCGTAGTTCTGGAACTACACAGCCAATTCTGTACAAAGTTGTGTTAAAAAATCTGAAGAAAAGACTGCTGAGAGACGAGGCAGCAAGTGGCACATTCCTCCAATCAGGTGTTTCATTGGAAAAGAGGACTTGCCACTCATCACCGTAACTTAAATGTACTTGAGTCTCGTCAGATCACATTGATCCAAGTCAAAGATCACGGAATTGTGAAATCAGATTGCAGGTTTCTGTTGTGTATTTTGCTGCAAGTAAAATGGTTAGCCTATTAAAATGAACAAAGACTTGTTTCATTATGAAATGTGACGGCAGATCTTTCCCTCTCTGGCTAACAGGTTATCTACCGCACTCTCCCAAAGTGGGAGTACCTGGATCCGTTCGGGGTGGAGGGCCAGCAGCAGCTGAGGGTGACCAATGTCCGAATCCGACTGCTGAAGCATCAGTTGTGTCCCTGCCAGGCCAAAGACCTTGCCTCCGCAAACAAAGCTCTGCCAACCCAACACTTTGCCATCTACGACCTTATAGTGAAGGGAAGCTGCTTCTGTAACGGACACGCGGAGCAGTGTGTTCCTGCATCGGGCTACCAGCCCATCAGAGACCGCACCAACCATGTGGTAAGAGATGAGTGTGGTGTCATTGTAGAATTAGAAAGCACTTGTTTACTCTACAAATAGCACTATAAAATGTTACTTTACTTTACTACTAAAGGGCACTCTGTGCAGTTTTCTTATAACATACTTATGTTTGCATGCAGTGTTTCATACCACAACACATTGGGCCCTATCTTGCACCCGGCGCAAAGCCTGACGCAAGTGTCTTTGCTAGTTTGAGACCGACGCGGTTGTCAATTTACCATCCAGCGCCCAAGTTGTTAAAATACCGAATGCACCTGCGCCCATCTTTGCGCCAATGGGTGTTCTCGCCATACAGGGAGGTGTGTTCAGGTGAATTCTTAGCGTGTTGCTCTTTTGAGGCAGCGGGAAGTAGTTGCGCCATTGACCAACAAAAACCTGGTCTAAAGTCAGTAAAGCAGCATTTCATTGTTATTTTAACAGCACATTAGTAAAATGCGACTAGGCTTATGCACAGAGTGCACACTATGCTTGTTACACAGAGGTAGGGAAGCGCAGCAGCACACAAACATGCAAAAGATTACAAATAAACATATGACGGTGAAAATCTGCCATCATAACAGCAATGTGCCAAGGTACAAATGGGCCTGGCTGTTAAAGGGAATGGTAGATGACACACTGATTGGTTTATTGCATGTTACGCCCAAAACACACCTATGATTAATTATTGAGACACTAAGAACAACCCTTTTGAACCATGCGGCCGACACACGAACCCTTCTTTCCGACGTCAAACTAGCAAAGATTGATTTGGACCTGCACCACGCGCTACCCGCCATGCACTCAGATCGTTAAAAGAGAGCCCATTGTGTTTTTTCTGACAGGTCTTCTTACTTGCCTTTTGCTGGATCATTGTTACATTATTGGCGCGTTAATGCCACCATTAGTTTAATAGCAGGAAACTAAGGGACGTCATATTCTGTAACACCCATTCATTTAATAGACCAGTAGTACCATTAATTCAATAGACCAGTAGTACCATTCATTTAGTAGGCCTAGCTAGCAACTGTTGGGAGGTTTCCAGCCAATAAACTAGATGTCCTAAAAAGGTTTAGTCCTTTATCCCTCCTTTACTAAATACTGGACCGTATTTACAGTCCATACTGGCCAATTTATTTGAGTCTTTTACTTGCATTATGCATTATACATATTGCCTTGAAGTTCCCACAAGGAAAGGAACAAAGTTGCATCCAAAGTGACAATTAAATAATTACATAACTGTCCGAAATCTCAATTTACTGCTAACTACAGAGTTGACTATTTAGAGAATCCTTGACCTTAACAAACAAATCTAAACTCATGGTCTACTTAGTAGACTTGTTTTGTTTGTATTAAGAAAATAGCAATGCTCCTCTATATTTCCAATGCAAATGAGCTTGTTTTAAGCATTGATGCTGTGATACTGAAGCACCACTGTTCCTTCTTTCTGTTTTGACATTTCTTTCACTTGTTTTGATATTCATCATGAAGTAATCACACCCCATGGGCAGGCTTCTCACTTGTTCTAGGAAGATTATAAGGCTTGATACTTACAGACTTAACAGCATGCTCACTTTGTGTTGGCAGTCTTAATGACAGACTAAAGGAGGGGTGGTGAGAGGGAGGAACACCTTTCCCTCTCGTGCTTCCTCTGTTCTTCTGAATCCGTCTGGTCAGATAAATTACTGCCTTTCCTGTTCATAACAAACCCAAGATATGTAGATATTGATTCACGGGTTAAGGACGGTGTTGATGTGTTGATAAAGGTGTGAACAGAAACGAGTGATCCAGGGTTTTTCCTAGAGTAGTATTTCAGAGTTCATGCTCTTATCGTAGCCATCTCCACAAACAGAAATGTCTGTTCTGCTGTAGCGAGGCTCGACTTGGAAAGTAAGCGTCAACAAGGACTTTCCTTTACAACTTATATAAGCAAAGACATTTAGACGGATAAACAATAGTACTCCATCAATATATACTGTAGTAACAGATTGTTGAGGCTGATATGTGATATGCGTTTAGTTTACACTACTTTTTCTCCATAAAGTCCTAACATTTTTTATATGGATCTTTTGTTTTTTTTTAAATAATTGTGACCAAGATATGCACTGAAATTAACATTTTAGCTTCTCTCTTTGATTATATTTTGTATTATTGATATGAATCTGCAAAGTAACTAAAGATATATCAAATAAATGTAGCAGAGTAAAAAGTACAATATATGCCTGTGAGATGTTGTAACATATAACATAGCAGAAAATAGATATAGTCAACTAAAGCACGTCTACTTTCTAGTCTGTTTAACATCCTATAAGTTATTTAGAGCATGAAAGGAAAAAATGTCATGCAAATTGTAACTAATTAGCTCCTAAAAATCACATTCTGACAAGCAGCTTAAAAAACACTCATATCTTATCTTGATATGAAGGAGATGAAAACGTTTGGTAGGCCTATTAAACGTGATAAATGAACGCGACGATTCATGTGTTTTCCTTGCTGATAATAGCGGTTTTGTAATGAAGCTGCTCATAGCCGATTTATTGGACACAATCTTTAAATCCGACTATTTCCATGCCAAGAAATTCCAAGTGGCTCTACTGAGTGTTTTCATCAGGATTTCCTTCTTTTGAGGGTGAAAAATCCTCTGAAGCAGTCTTTAGACCGCGGGGCTGTAAAACCCTCCTCTGCACGCCAGGATAACAATAATAATAACAATAATCGATCTTTTTTTTTTCATGTGTGGTTAAAATTTAATTTTTTTTCCACAAATATTAGTCTAACTTTTTCCAGGACTGAAAGTTTGAACAGTAAATCCTTCTTAACTGTCCTCGTAACATTACCTCAGGTCATCGGAGCGTCACTGTGCCGTGGGCCATGTGGGTAGCATTCGATAAACACACAGATGTTATATAAGGGACCTTTTTCAGCAGTTTTATCAGCAGTTTGTTTTGTGTCTCCGTTTCGACCCAGAGCCGCTGTTTTCTGGTAAAACCCAAACAAGCAGAGTAGCACAAGATGGGAGATGAGGGCAGAGATTACCAATCAGTCAGGGAAGGGAAGGGAGTGTGCAGGGATGGAAGAAGTATTTAGATTTAAAAGTAGAAGTATTAGAAGTAAAAGTACCAATACCACACTTTGAAACTACTCCGCTACAAGTAAAATGCCTCCATTCTTAACCTCACGTAAGGAAAAGTATTATCAGCAAAATGGACTTAATTTATCAAAATACTCACTGTGCAGTAAAATGTTCCCTGTGAGGTTTTTTCTAATGTATCTGATGTTTTTGAATTAATGTTCCTGCATGAATGTGTATGTTGCGTTTTACTGCTGTAGATGTTTATGGTTGGGCTCATTTATCTCCGTCATATACTGTTTAATCTACAGCAATGCATAATATTCTTTATGATCAGCGTATGTTGTTAGCGTGGCTGTCCTGTCCTGTTAGCTGTCCTATGTCTAAAAAGTCAACTTCTCATAGTGTCAGAAAAACAGCCCTGTTTTTAGCCAAGAGGCCTTTAAAGACTTTAATTTAGCTTAAGAAGGAAGATAATTTTCTCAACACATAAAGGGACACTTCACTTCAACATCAACACATCTGGAGATACATGGTTTGCACTGGACAGGAAGGGGATGAAAAACTGTCATTTGAAAAGCTGTCAGATAAATGTAGTGGAGTAAAAGTACAGTATTTGCCTCAGATAGTGGCTTAAAAGTATAAAGTTACATAAAATGCTTACTTAACTTATTAATAAATGTACTTACTGGTCTTCCTTTACACTTAACATACAGAGCAGCCTTATAGTCTTCTCTCTGCATATCCAGTATGTACAGTATGTGCTGTTTGTTTGGTCTGCATTGTGTTTGTTGTGTTTGTGGTGTGTGTGCTTAAGCATGCAGTGTTTTGTCTGCTCTAAGTGTGTGTGTGTGTGTGTGTGTGGGTGGTGTTGTGTGGGTGGGTGTGTGTGGGTTTGTGTTTGTGTGTGTTGGTGAAAGTGGCCTCTTGTACGTCGAGTCATTACTGCTCAGACACTGTAAAACGTAGACGGAAATAGTTTTTGCAGTTCAGGTTGATTACACTGTCTATTAGTATGCCACAAAGCCACACAGCACACACACACACACACACACACACCCACACACACACAAACACACACACACACACACACACACACACACACACACACACACACTTACACACACATAATGACATCAAGGGACAACTACTGGAGCGTTTGCAGCAATTAGTCCAGTCAGGATGTGTGTGTTCTCTTTTTATCAGAATTTAACTGCCTTGTTTTACATCTTTCTGTACCTCTTTCCTTTCTTTCATTTCATATCTTTGACTTACATCTTCCTTAACATATTTTCCTCAGTCTGTTATATACAGTTAATGTCTATTTATAAGGAAAAGCCTACAAGAGGAGAGTTACTCAGTCTGTAACACACATAACATGCTGTCTCTACTGTTTTACTGGCTTGTCATTAAGGAGGAGGTTTAATGCAAAAGAAAATCAAGTTCAATAGTTGAATGTCATTTTACCTTCTTTTTATTGTATATCTCCTTAGCATTTGAATCTGATGTGTTGATATGATAATATGCAGTTTGATAGCAACATATAGGGATTAACCAATATGACCAATATGAGGAATTGGAGGCACTAAAGTGGTATTATTATTACCAAGTATTGGAAATAACACCAGATTTTTAGTATTGACTATTACATTCATAGTTTTCTGATTCATGAGATATCATTTTGTGCCTTTGTTAAGATCCCCATTGTTACCCTATTTATTCATAGCAGTCTTATTTTATCTGAACATCCTAAAATATGTTTCTGGCTACATGTTTGGATTTGGATTTAATTACAAGTTTCCGAAAAAATGTTATCCGTCATACAATCATTAGCATCACACAACAGTCCAACTCTGCTGTGTCCTCTGTATGGCCGAGTTTACACGGTTGCGTGTGTGCAGCTCTCAGTGTGTACATGTGTTAATTGTCCCGTATCACGGTATGGTAAACATGTGAAATGGGTTGAAATACCAGCTGTCTGGACCTGAGCCAGCTGCTGCTACTGCCCTTTTCCCATTTCTTCTTTCCCATTTCTCCCCCCCCCCCCCCCCCTCATTTCCCCCACTCTTTTCCACTTTTCCAATAATTACTACTTCTTTTTCATTTTTGCAATATGTGTCATTAGTCTCCTGCCTCCCTTTTTCCTGGACCTCTCATTTATGCAATTGCTTCCCCCTTATTAGTGGGATTTGAAATGGTGTAAAATCAGTCATGTGTGTGCATGTGTTCACCCCACATTGCAGGACTTATCTGGGGTCAGAAACATGTTGGCTTTATTCTTAGCATGTATGTTGTTAACTCTATACTAGACGGTGGTTTTGTGTGAACCTGAGCCGTCTAACACAGTGGGAAACAAATACGAGACTAGGTGTTTTTTTGTGCATTTGCAGTTATTTTTGTGTTTTTGTGGTGTGTGTGTGGTGTGTGTGTGTGTGTGTGTGTGTGTGTGTGTGTGTGTGTGTGTGTGTGTGTGTGTGTGTGGTGTTGTGTGTGTGTGTGTCCTCCCTTACAGTTGCATGGTGTAACGCAAACAAATAAAGAGCTTCCTCAGATGCCTTGTCCCCTCCCTTTCTTCAATCATTATCCAGCATGCATGGCATTCCAGCTCACAGGAATGACAAGGAGATTGTTATTGTGCTCTCAGCGCTGCATACTTGTACTCTTCTCATACACATACACACACACACATACACATACACACACACAGGCTTTTCAAACCAGAGGCCCGTTCTTGTTTCCAGTGATGAAGCCAAACAATCAATCTCCATTCACTATTACTAATTTTCAGGCGAGGGAGTACAAGAGACAAGGAGAGAGAGATGGAGTGAAAGGAAGTGGAGAAGAGGAGGGAGAGAGTTGTAGAAAACAAGATAGAAAGAAGAAGAAATGCAGAGTATGAAATCTAAGAGGAACCCCCAACATACTTGTCCTTACGTGGGAAACTTTGCTCTCCATCACAGTGACCTCTTTGTTCCTCCCTTCTATCCATCTCTACCTCTGGCTGTCATTTTGCTAGTCGCTAATGAGCTCTCCCCCCCCCCTCTCTCTCTCTCAGGTCCATGGGAAGTGTGTGTGCAGACACAACACTGCAGGTAATCACTGCGAGCGCTGCGCTCCTCTCTACAACGACCGACCCTGGCAGCCCGCCGACGGTCTGACGGGCGCGCCGCACGAATGTCGGAGTGAGTCGCACCTTTTCCATCACAAGAACTTGTCATGCTTCCTGAAAAAGTTCCTAAAAGATCATTTAATAACGTGATTCTCAAATCAAGTTCCAGGTAGTTTCATGTAGGGCTAGCAGTGCTGTTGATGATGATAGGTCGATCAAGTGTGGTGTCATTGCCACAACAACAAACTTAACAGTAACCTCTTCTTACTAAAGCCTTTGCAAAAACAGCAACAGCTAGTAGAAAACTCATCTTGAACAAAGCATTATATCCAAGCCCTGATGAGGATTTAGAGAGAAGATAAAGCTATAAAGACAAGCAGCATTTGGGAGAATTTGGGTGCACCAAATGGCAAACCAGGTGGAAAGGTTAAGAAAATAAAACAAATTGAGAGAAGCAGCAGTCCGTTTTGCACCTTAACAAGCTTTTTTCTTCAGTGTCAAATTCGTAAAATGTGAGGCTTTCTTATTTTTACATTACATGGGATTTAGCTGACGCTTTTATCTAAAGCGACTTCCAATTAAGTGCTTTCAACCGTGAAGGTGCAAACTCCAACAAGTAGTAGTACAAGTACATTAGCTTTAAATATGCAAAACTACAAAGAGACATATGAAAGTGCAGCTATAAATAACAACTGTATATATGTTTATCCGAGGTGTAGAGAGAGGAGTTTTTAGCCTTAGGCAGAAGATGCGTAGGCTTTCAGCCATCCTGATGTCAATAGGGAGCGCTTTCCACTTATTTTTGTTACTTATATTCCATTTCTTTGTAGAAAGTTACCAGTTGTGGGGAATTTAACGTAGTTCCTGGAACAAATGTACTTTTGTACATCAATCTTCAGAGCTGTAATGCCAAGTTTTTATTGTAAAGAAATGCTCCACCAAAAAAGGTGGCTCCTCTAAGGAGGACATCGGCTACAGTCCATTTGGTTTCCCAACAGAGACGCAGTAAAGCCTTAAAATGTCCATAAATACTTATTTTTAGTAGAGCTTTGGCGCTGTAAAGAGGCAATCATGTGATGTGAAAATACAGTATAGTACAGATATATTGAAGAGAAAGTATAAGAAACTACAAACCTTTCCTGTGTTTCCTTTCAAGCCTACAGGAAATGACGGTTAGACCCTCAAAAAATATGGAATATGTGCCTCACAAAAGTCATTTTAGATCTAATGCTTTTCACAGACAATAAACAGATAAATATATGTCCAATCAATAGACCAATATCTGCCCTGTATAATAGTCTAAGGATGCAGGGGCTGACCAACTGACAGTTATGTCCTTGTTGCTGATTGTTGATTTCTCCCTGTTCACACCAGAGTGTAAGTGTAACGGACACGCTCAGAGCTGCCATTTTGACTGGACGGCGTGGCGTGAGTCTGGCCAGCGCGGCGGAGGCGTTTGTGACTGTCTGCACAACACTGAAGGACATCAGTGTCAGAAATGCAAAGCTGGCTTCTACAGAGACCCCCAGAGACCAGAAACAGCCCCTGACTCCTGCAAACGTAATATACACACACCAGTCACATCTTACTAAACCTGTTGCTCATCATAACAACGTGGCTGTCAAATGAGATGACTTCAGGAATTTCACATATGCAAATCAGATGCAGGGATGTTGCCTTACCCTACCTTCTTGCAAACCGCAATGTAAAACACACTGTAAAATGTCATGTAGCATAATTAATCACACAAACCTTGACAAAATGTTCTGGTGTGAATCATAACATTATTCTCATACACACCACACTGGCACAGCGTTCTCATTCCTACAAGGAATGCTGAGAAATGAGATCACAAGCTGGGACGTGCTGGATAACGCTGATACCTGATGGGCACCTGGCCCTGTGTGTGTGTGTGTGTGTGTGTGTGTGTGTGTGTGTGTGTGTGTGTGTGTGTGTGTGTGTGTGTGTGCATCAGCAGACGGCAACTTTTACACCGTAGTTAATCTCAGATGGTGGCATCCCGACGTCTTGACTCAAAGCTCAACACATAAACCCCTGCGTGTCCATCTCAGTTTGTTTTGCCATTTTTCATGCGTGACTCAGACCTTGGTAGCTTAAGGTAATCATTGGTAGTAGTGTGGAGTGTCTCCTGTTGTGTGTGTGTGTGTGTGTGTATGTGTGTGTTTGTGTGTGAGAGCGGCGTGCTGCCCTCCGGTGATGAGATGAGTCTTAAGTAAACACATGATAGTCATCCATAAACACAGAGCAGTGGCTACATTCCCCGTCTGATTATGTGTCAGATTTGACCCAGCGAGCTCAGTTCTGCAGGTATGCTGGACAAGATTACTTGTGTGTGTGTGTGTGTGTGTGTGTGTGTGTGTGTGTTCACATGCCAACACACTGAATTTCAAACTGTTTGGAACTGTCAAATTCCAGCAGACCATTCATAAACATCTAGGGGAGAATATGTTACCTATTAGCCCAATTGTGTAGGCTCAGTTGGGGTGTCATGCATGCTTTATTTCTTATTTCTTTAATTTAAACGTTGTGTTAGGCACTCGCAAACATAATAGCTTTCTGATATATCCACATTCCACTACAACACAAGTTGCATAATGTTAAAATACCTCAGCTCAACAGAGCTATAACAGCTTGTAACAGCTTACAGAAATATAGTTAGCTTAAAACTGACGTGAAGTGTGATGACAAATGTCAGTGCACACCTAATGTTAGACATACTGAGTGTCAACATCGCTTTCTGCTGATGCCTCACGTTTTATTGCCTGTATCCACTTTTGTAGCTCAGTTTTTTTTTAGTTTGGCAGCTCATACAAACTATGGGTTCTGTACCCTTTTGGTAGTTCATCCAACCACACGGCAGCTTTTACGCATTTTTCTGTTGTTTGCTAGCTGACAGAATTGACAAGGAGGCACCTTAACGCAATACAAAGTCAACACAGAGCGATGAATTGTTTTCCCCTCCGGTGTGGGCTGGAGTTAAATCTGTATCTCTATGGTGAACATGGTAAACATCATGCCCACTTAGCATTAGCGTGAAAGCGTTATCATTGCGAGCATGTTAGCATGCTGACGTTAGCATTAAACTCGTTAAGCGTCACAGAGCTGCTATTATGGTCTAGCTTTCCCTCATACATCTTTAAACTTGTCACAATCATATAGCGTGTACACCAACCAGCATGAATACTTACTACTTCTACTTATTTACTTTTACATTTTTATTTAAAGCTTAAGAGTCCATTTGCATTGATTCAAGATCTTCTATTGGAGCAGATGTATGCCAACATGACACACCCTTATTCGATTGTTGTTATCAATATTTTATTAGTTTTTATTAGTATTTATGTCTTTATTTAAGATCATAAAGTTTAGGTGTGTCACTTATCTGATAAGGTAGAAAATTGATGCACCACCTTTTTTTTTTTTTTAAAAGCAGACATGTCATAGGTTTGGATTTCAGTGATTGGGTTGGGTGTCGTATGTGGGGGGGGTTTTTTGCACCTAAAAACTCACCTGTGGATGGGGATTGGAGGGCTAATGATCCTCACTGACAGCTGACTGACAGAAAGAAGGAGCGATGGCATTGCTTTGGAGAACCCCTTAGACGAAGGTAGGCTACAGGTTGTGAAATCCCGCTGACAATGGAGGAATTTCCCTCCATCGTGAGGAACATTTTCTTCATACCAGGCTTCGAGGGGCCCTGGAAAGAAAACACTCCTGTCAAGCTTATACACACCGAAACTCTTTAGAGGGGAGGGGGGTGGTTTACAATGTCTGTTTATATATACATGTGTGTGGGGGGTTTGTTGTCTACACTTGTTGCTCAGGCAGGTGTCTTGTCATGTCTCATGAAGTTTTCAATGTCAGAGCTCTTCTAGCTATACACACACACACACACACACACACAAAGACAAACACACA
>NC_045755.1:17523448-17542771 GCF_008692095.1 Etheostoma spectabile
CACACACACACACACACACACACACACACATGTCCTTGTGTAGTGACCTCCTTCAAATGCTTAATTCTCACACAGATATATATAAACACACACATTTACCAAACACATCGTCACATTGTGTTGTGGCTTTACATGGAAGAGGTGGTGAGGTGGTGCTGTAATCTGGGTTACATTAATTATTAACACACAGAGGCTGCTAACTAAACAATAGTGTAGATAAGAGCCTGATACACACCTACAAAAATCTTGTCTTGTAATAGTGTCTGGTATTTGTATGTCTTGTGTGTGCTTGTTTGCACGTAAAATCTATAAATGTGATTTCATGATTATTTTAATGGTATTGTACAGTTTGGTCTAATAAGGGTTATGTTGTCCCCGATAAATTGATAAACAGTCTGTTCAAATGTTGGAAACCTGATATTTCTGATCCCTTTCATTAAGGAATTCAGAGGAAAAATATAACATAAAACACATAAAAACACAGACATAAATCACATACATTTAATACAAAATATTGTACGTTTTGTAAAATAGGTGTTGTTCAACAACCTTAACAGGAAAACACATAAAAAAATACTTAAACTATTCAAATGTAATGTCATTGTTGCTCTAAAGAGTCACATTTATGTTTAATCATCAATTTTGGACCAGGATCCAGGAGTGTCAATAGGCTTTATTTTGTTTTCAATAATAATAATAATAATCTATACTTTTATTAATATCGCAAGGGAAATTAAGATGTTTTACAATGATTACACTACTACATTTGCAGAGTCATAGTATATTTTAATAATTTAGTTATGAATCAATTTGTGAGCCATTAAAATAGCCTTGAAAGCGTTGCTGTTTATCAAGAAATTCGTCCATAGTACTATGTTTTCTATAATTTATAGTCAAACATTGAGAGAGTGCAGAGAGACATGCCTCTGGGTGTACGGTAATTAGCTGGAATCATTTACTGCCAGTCAAGCTACAACACCCCCTCTTTGTTTCTCCCTCCTCGTCTTCCACCTCTCCTTCACCACGTCTCCCCCCCTCATCCTCCCCCAAGATAGGGACAGATTTATGGGAGAGGCCTGATACCTCCTCCTGCAAAAGGCTTCGGGTCTCAGTGTTGATAACAGTAGACTGTCAGTGGAAGTGTGTGTGTGTGTGTGTGTGTGTGTGTGTGTGTGTGTGTGTGTGTGTGTGTGGTGTGTGTGTGTGTGTGTGTGTGGTGTGTGTGGTGTGTGTGTGTGTGTGTGTGTGTGTGTGTGTGTGTGTGTGTGTTGTTTGGTGGTTTTTTTGGGGTGCAAGTTCAGTATATTGTTTTTGGAGGTTGTTTAAAGAACACCCTATCAGCACACAATTAAAGGGGACATGAGGGAGGAAGAAAGCTGGATGTTTTGTGTGTGTGTGTGTGTGTGTGTGTGTGTGTGTGTGTGTGTGTGTGTGTGTGTGTGTGTGTGTGTGTGTGTGTGTGTGTGGTTGTGGTGGGTGTGTGTGTTTGTGTGTGTGTGTGGTGTGTGTGTGTGTGTGTGTGTGTGTGTGTGTGTGTGTGTGTGTGTGTGTGTGTGTGTGATAAGAAAGAGAGAAAGGCCTTTGTATTGTACAAGCTTCTGCAACAATAGCAGACAGACAAATAGAACAACTGATGAATGATGAAATACTAAGTCCTGATATGAAATTGTAAATTGCAGGTCAACAAACTGTCAGCTTAAAAGACCTTTAGACTCTATGCTTTTCAATGTGACTTCTTTCATTTTCTTAGATGTATTTTGAATCTTTATTTATTACATTTCATCATGTATTTAGATTATTGTTTTACTTTTTTTTTAAGAATATTTTTTTTGCCATTCCAGCATACTTTGCTCCAGACTGAAATATCTCGACAACTTTTAGATGGATTGCCATGGAATTTAGATCAGACAATAATGATGCCCAGAGGATAAATCCTACTGCCTTTTTCATCAAAACTGAAGTTTACATTTATTAAATATTTTTGCTTTATAACCAAATGTCTGCAAAAATAATGACAAAACACTGACAAACCAAATATAACCAAATATATGTAGCTTCCCATTACACTTTCTTCAGAGATAAACTACCAAACAACTCATAGGGATCTTGTACCCTAGTACGTCTTGTAGCACATTACAAACTATTTCCCAAAACACAGTTATTTCCAAAAAACATGTGAGTGATTTACACTCTTTAACATTACTGATATACAGTAGCTACTTACTTTTTATCTTCGGTGTGATAAAGAAACAAATCAGATTTTTTCCAGGAGAATATGCCCCATGTCTGTCAACATATGCTAATGGTTAGGTTGATGGGAATGTCATTAGTTTTGCAGGTATATGGACATAAAGTATCATAAAGTACTGGACAAATTAAAAAGAGGAGAAGTCACAATAGTTAAAAAAAAACACCATGTTTTGGACACCAGTGTTGACGCTGTTGTATCTTAAAATTGAAACCACAGCTTTGAAGGTGTTGTGGGGAGACAGCAGTTAAGACACACAAAATTTAACAACACTGTCCCTAGTTTGATTCAGATCGGTGAGACCTTTGTCCTTCTCCTGTCTCCCTATTTGTTTTCTGTATGACCCTCTACTCTCAGCTATCTACAAAGGAAAATCAGCCAGGAATATTGTGTTTAAAAAATAAACTGAAGCCCACATCTGTAAATCTTGGGGCTTCCTGTCACAAAAAAAAGAGTGTTGCTGGGTCTTCCTCAACCGAACGGCCTCCATTTGATGTAAAGAAATCATCATCTCGGAAATGTATGCAAACGATTTATTGATGTCAAAATGCAACATGTAACACCATCATATCTAAAATACTTTTTTCTCTCTCCCAGCATGCAACTGTCACCCCTTGGGCTCCATGCCCTTCCACTTGGCTGACGGCTTACTTTGCGACCCTTCCAACGGTAACTGCATCTGCAAACCTGGAGTAGGTGGAGCCAACTGTGACAGGTGCATGGTGGGATACTGGGGCTTCCACGAGTACGGCTGCCGTCCATGTGATTGTGCAGGAGAGTGTGATCCGTTTACTGGAGACTGTGTGTTTGGGTGAGTAAAGAAACAAAACCATATTCTCTCCAGATACCTAACAGATACCTAGACTCAGAGTATATGCTGATGATGAGTGTTACTTTGGCCTGATGTTGGTTTAAGAGTCACAGGATTCATCCTCTGAGGATCGTGGTTATCCAGGGCAAATTTCACAGACATTTGGGCATTAGTCATCAGTAATTATTTGTATTTTATGAACAAAGGAGAAAGTATCCAGCCTCCGAAAATTATCAAGAAACAATTTCTGGGGACCATCAATATCAATGCTAAATGTCATGGTATCCCCGCCTGCAGTTATTGAGATATTCTGCTCTGCAGAACACCTCAATAAGCAAAGAAATAAGGTCCATTTAACATTTGTAAAATATAGATTCCCATTCCTATCTGTGTGTTCTGATACTGTAATGTGTTTGTGCAGCTCTGATCTGGACCTGTACAACTTAGAGAGAAACTCTAGTGAGCCGGTGAGGATCTTCAGAACAGACGAACTCTTCTCTGCCCTTCACTACTCAGGTGAGATACAGAGTGTGTGTGTGTGTGTGTGTGTGTGTGTGTGTGTGTTGTGTGTGTGGTGTGTGTGTGTGGTGTTGTGTGTGTGTGTGGTGTGTGTGTTTTATGTTATCCTCCTCCACGGTCCAGTGACTGAGCATTAATAGTAAGTAATGAAAGTCTTCATAGGGCCTTAAAAGGAGAGAGTGTGTGTGTGGTGTGGTGTGTGTGTGTGTGTGTGGTGTGTGTGTGTGTGTGTGGAGTTTCCAAATGTCCCTTCTTTTAAACCCCCCCCCCCCCCCCCCCCACACATGTAACTGCAGCTTTCATAGGCACATTCCTTACTGGGCACACACACACACTGTGCTTGCATTCTAAGACACCCATGCACAGTATTAATTTACCACACACACACACACACACACACACACACACACACACACACACACTAATCTGTACCCATGTCTGTCCCTTGTAGAGAAGTGTGAGTGCAAAGAGCAAGCCCTGACCAACAGTAAACTGTTCTGCACCATGAATTATGCCTACGGTAAGAACTTTCTTAGTGTTTTTAATTTTCTTTGCATTTCTTTGTCCCCGATGTCTGATCTTTGTCATCTTTCTAATTTCTTTCTCAATATTGCAGCATTCAGAGTTATTATTAATTGTCTTCTGTATCTGACTCTTAGTCCTGAAGGTGAAAGTGCTGTCAGCTCACGATAAGGGCTCCCACGCCGAGGTGGAGGTCAAAGTTCAGAAGGTGCTCAGTCAGAACGCCAAGGTGAAAATACAGCGGGGTCGGGTCACTCTTTACCCTGAGTCCTGGACTGCACGGGGCTGCACCTGCCCAATCCTCAACCCAGGTCAGACTAACACTCCTATGATTGTCTCCCCCAGTACATGTCAGAAATCAGTTGTTTTAAATACTGATACCGAAAGTTTAGAAAACTTTCCATTAATGACACATAAATAACCCACTCAAACCCAGAATAATCACAAAAATAAATAACGATCTTTACATGGGATTTGTGGACAACAGCAAAAATATAGAATATCAAAACCCCTTATTGACAATGTACCAAACTGTATCAAACTATACCATTTTTTAACAATCACATCCCAGCTGATCAGAAAAAGAAGTATACTCTGAAGCTTTTGCATCAAGGCCATGTAGGCCAGTAACATTGCGATTAATGTAAGCTGTTTTAAGAATTAGTCAGTATAGCTTGAAAGTTGATTGACGTGGATTAAGTGTCCCTGACCTTTGGCGTCATTTCTCAGGGGTGGAGTACCTTGTGGCGGGCCACTCGGACCATAAGCAGGGCCGCCTCCTGGTCAACATGAAGAGCTTCGTCAAACCTTGGAAAGCCAGCTTGGGGCGCAAAGTCCTCACGCTGCTCAAGAAAGACTGCAACTGGTAGACGGGCCGCTAAAACACTGGAGGACAGATGGACACAAAGACAATAATGCCGTGAATTTTCTTGTCCTCCAGGTGTGGAATATTGAATTGAGCAGGTTTTTAGGGGCTGAACTGAGATGATTGAAACCCCCTTTATATCCCTGCTGTCGTCCAATGAGAGCTTGTGGCGAACTGCACCAGCTAAAAAGAACACAGGATATAAATTTATAAAGACATATCATGTCTCGCACATTCCTATGTAGGATTTCTTTTGCTGCTGCAGCTCAAGTAATGGAGGAATTCAGCGCTTTGGCCAGAGTGACTCCCTCTAGATGCATTGACATACATTAAAAACTGAATCTCTTCCTCTCTGCAGCACTTTAGCCTAAGATGGACTGAGGGAATATGGACAAACAAAGAGAGGATTTAACATACACACTTAATGAGCCCCCCTGACATGGACTGTGGATGTCCATTTCCTATTACAGTGGACACTCCTTCACACAGGCAGGAGTTTATGTGTGTGCTGACATAATGTGCAAAGCACCCAGAGTGACGCTTAACAAGCCATACAAGCCACTACAGGTGGTTAAATCTTAGCCAGTCCAGGTGGGCCTGTGTTGTAATCAGAGTGCATGGGTTTTACCCCGAACGTGAATGTATTTGCCTGTTTTGCAAATGTGTGTGTGCATGTGAGACAGAGAGAGAGAGGGTGTTTGAATGCAGAGGTATATTGCGAGCACAGTCCAGATTCAGTCCAGCTCTGAAGCTTTTCCCTAGGTTTGTGAGTGCACTTTCAAAAACAGCCGTTCCAATGTTTATGATACAGCGTCATGTATATTGAGTCATCTCATTTTACACTCAATTCAGAAAATCCTTGTTATTCCTTCCTTTGTGCTCTTGTACAGTATTATTTGTATATATCTATATAAATATTATGTTCATCTTTCTCCCTCTGTTTAATTGTTTTTTGTATGTCGTAATATTAAAGGATAATTACAACTTTGGTCGTTATTTCTATCGGTTATGATTATGAATTAACTGCTAAAGTAATTGCCGAGATCTGCAAACACGGCAATGTCGCTTTACAAAAGTCCAAACGCGTGTTTAGACGATCACACAGGTTGTGAACAGTTTAGCCAGTCTAAAAAAACACGAGGAACTGTCTTAGTTCACAAATATGGTGAATTAGGTCAACCTGTACCGTAAAAGTGCACACACGTATCACACAACTATCATCTGAAAATTAATGAAACTTCGTACAGCGCAAAGAAAAAAATGCAGCTGCAACCTGTTTGCCCTGTTTCTTTATTCTTTTACAATCATGTAGTTTTGATAAATTGTGATTTAAACAAAGCAAAACATTCAAATGTAAAAATGAAAAGATTTGTAGGAACCTTTCTCCAAAATATTGCATATATCCATTATTAATATTAATGCAAACATAAGTTCTTGACTAGCCCTTGCAGGTCGAAGTGGCCCATCAGGAGTCTTCAAAACTTTGCTGGATATGTGTAATTTAAAAAAGTAATTTTATCTTCATTTTCTCTCCCAAAAAGGTTTGTCTGTTTTGTTGGATTGCTCGTTATTCTTCGCCTTAGCAATGTCGGTACGTTCCCATTAGTCAGCAAATAACTTAGCGAGTACGACATAAAAAGCAAAACAAAAGAAACAATAGACTAAACTACAAAAAATAGACCCGAGTTGTAATAAACCAAACTTATCTTTTAATAGTTTACAGCAATCTCACTTTGTCATTGAAACCTTGTTGCCGAGCAGAACTCTAACTCTCAACAGGTTGATATAACTGCCCAGGCCTTGAAATACTTCCCATAAATTGGACAAAAATATCCTTATCACACACATACACACACACTGTCCCTTCAGATTAAGTCATCCATCGCTCTCGCTCCCAAAACACTCTCCCCTACATTCACACAGTGCCACAGAATGTAGACCATAACAGAGAGGCCGAGGCGAGCACACACGCTCTGTTTGGGTTTAGGCAGCCTGCGTGTTTTCCACCGCCTCCTCGCCCAATCGCCGTGGCGTGGTTGGCCGAGAGGTGTGGACACATTCCTGGCGCGTCAAACAGCGCTCCGCAGCAGGCCGGGTCAAAGGTCGCTCACCTGTCTCTCCTCAACGAGGGGTGAGCAGGAGTGGATGTTTTTTTCACAGCTGTGGCCCGGGTAGCCTCTTGTACCCACGTTTCCTCATCCACTGCCCATTCGCAGACTGAGGGCAGAGGGGTCACGGCTCCTCCTCCTTTCTGCCAAGCTGTTTCCAGACGGCATAAGGGGTGAACGAGTGCATATGGGAAGAGGAATGTGACTGGAAGGAATGCCTCAATGCCAGTGGTGCAAAGTAACTAAGTAAAGTACATTTACACAAGCATTGTACTTTAAGTACATGTACTTGAGTATTTCCCTTTTATGCTACTTTATACTTCTTCTCCACTACCTTTAGCATATTGCTTACTTTACAGACACAGATTTTTTTTATTTAAAACGCGTATTACAAGCTTCTAAAGTACAGTATATTATTAAAATCAATCCAGTCGCTCCCAACCTTTTTGGCTAGTGGCCCCTTAGAAAAAATGTCTAGTTGGAGCCTCTTGTCAAATTTTAGATGTCTGTAGCCATCAATGCGTGTTTTCAGCCATTACAGTGGATGAATACTGTATTTGGAGTTAGAAAGCATCACAGTAAAACAGTTGGTGGCACTAATTCTTTTGTCCAGTGCCATTAAACCATTGCAGAAGAAGAGGGTGCAGTTTGTTATACCGTATGTATTATTTTGAGGAACGTTCCAGTCTCTTCATCGGTCCACACTGATCTGATGTTTTCAGCTGGACTTCTAAGTCACAGGTTTTAATCATGTACTTTGTCACATTTACTTGTTTTCAATACCCCAACCTTTTCACCTTCTTTTCCACAAATTCAAAATATGTATAAAATAAGTTGGATGGAGGCCCACTTTCTGAGTTCTTATCCGTTCCACCAAACAGAGATGTCCACTCTGCGGTCCAAAGAGGTCACATTTTTCTTTCACTAAAATTAGAAAAAGATTTCTGTCACATTTTTTTCACCTATGAATCCTCTCATGGCATTTCAGATTTGTCTAATGACCTTTTGGAGGGGACTGACCCCTAGGTTACTGTTTTATTAAAACTAGCTCCAGCTCGACCATCTACAACAGTAAAATGCCGCTTACACACATTTTTCTAATAATATTTTTACTCATGTAGCATGTTGAATGAGGGACGCTTACTTAGGTACTTTTACTGAAGTAAAGTACCATAGTTCTTCATCCACTAACAGCCTTTCAGGTTAGTTGGAGGAAGGAGGTGCTTTATGTAGTGGGAACTGGCCTTGAAGCGTAGACGCAACAGGGAGCCACAAACACATAAACTGCTGCAGCTGAACCATGGACCCCCGTCTCTCTCTCTCACTGTCTCTCATGCTCGCTCGCCCCCACTCATTGTCCCCACACTGGCCATTCTCAGCCTGTGATGGAGATGTCCTGTGGGAGGTTGCGTGGTGTGGGAAACTAGTTGATGAATGAGTGTTTGGCATGCTTGCACAGATGCATAGTTTGCTTCAGTGTAGCATATGTGTATGTGTTATTGTAGTAATGGCGAATAGATGCATGTGTGTGTGTGTGTGTGTGTATACGAGTGTGTGTGCCTGTATGAACACAATACCCCGCTTGTGTTGCTATAGAATGGAGTTATGGCCTTTGTCCTGTCAGCATTCTTGTGTTCCTATTGGCCGCGGAGTGCATGGCAGCTCCCGCAGGCTCGGGGACAATAACCCCCCCACCTTCCCCTCCTCTCGCAGGGAGTAACAATGCCCCTCTTCGGTAGCACCCATCACCCTGAGACAGACGCCCAGAAACTGGCCTGCTATGGGTGTCACAGAGCTACCAGCACCCACAGGCCCTGAGGAAGGCAGAGGGAGGGAAATGAAAGGAGAAAATATGGAAAGAGGGGATTTATTCTCAGGAGTATGATGAGAGGAAGTGTGTGCTGGATAAGTAAATCATGTGGTCAGTATTATCCCATCAGCTTTGATTCACTTACAGAGGAAATGAGGATATTATGGCATATAGGAAACCGGACTGAAACTCCTTCACATGAAAATATCCAACTCTGTCCTCAGAAACTATTCACGCTCTTTGGTTTTTACTTAATTGCGCACGCACACACACACACACACACACACACATACACACATACACACATACACACACACACACACACACACACACACACACACACACACACACACACACACACACACACACACACACACACACACACACACACACACACACACACACACACACACACACACACACACACACACACACACACACCAGGAATGTTTCTCTACCTGAAGATCATCAGAGCAAGCTAGAACAGGGAGGGCGATGTTGACATAGCAGAGTGATTGAGACGCTACTGCTGATTATTATACAGCCATGAAAACAAGGTCCTGATGTCATTGAGTCATTATGAACAAACCCACACATCAACGTGACAGCAGACAGACAGTTTGGGAGGAAAAACAGGCCCTCGTGACATGTCGGAACACTCTTTAAAAAACAGATTAAACATCAGAGGCTGTCAAGTATCCAACGTTAACATTCGGCCTCACCAACCATACCAGGCAGGCTCCAAATCTGAGAGCAGAAATTACAGGAGATGTTTTTGTTTACAGGCAAAGTAAAGCATTTCCCCCTGGCTTCACTGGCACCTGTGTTTTCAACCGCCACAAAACCAACACCGTATCCAGCTGCGTTAACACCACCATGAAACCACCGGAATGGCTTCCTTTCACTGACATTATCTAACCACCGTCCAATAAAAACAGATTACAAAGCTACATGTTTCTCTGTGTGTGTTTGTGAATTTCCATTCTTATGAAGTCCAGGTGATGAACCCTTTTGCAAAAGAACTTAATTTATGGTTTAGATATATACTGATGAGGATGTATTTACAATTATGCCTAAGATTCTGTAAGATTGAGTCATGCTTGCTAAACAACCTTGAAAACCAGTAGAAAGAGCTACCCGACATCAGCCATATTTTTGAAAATGTGCTTTTTTTTTTTCTTGCCAAGATGAGAAAATCAACATCACTCACATTTTTACATGGTTAATATGGAGCAACTTCTAGCAGCCGTTTAGCGTAGCTTGTAGCACAATGACTTGAAACCGCTAGCCTGGCCCCATCCAAAGGTAACAAAATCCAGCCACTTGCATCTCTGAAGCTCACTAATTATCACAATAAATGTAATTTGTTTAATCCTTATATAAACCAAAATGTACAAATGACTAGTTGTGGTTTTATGGGTTTTTTTATGCCTAATTAGTGACTTCCTGGAGTCTCAGACTCAATTGTAATAATGTCAGAACTCCAGAAAGCAAGAAAGCATAGTTCTCAAACTGTAAAAAAGAAAAAAAAGGTTATATTTACTTCGGATTTCTACTTTAAAGCTACGTTAGCTGATTTTTGACTAGTATGGATTGGGAAAACTTCAGTTGACAACTAACATGCCAGTGAATAACACCTAGTCACACACATAGTACAACTTTGTTATCCCTTATTAGTCATATTTCTGGCCATCTGACTCATGTATTCCCTGGCATTGTATCCATGTTTCATTCTCCACCAACTCCTGGGAAAGAATATCCAGCGCTTTTGTTTCTAGCAAACTTTATCTATTCACTGTTTGGTGCTTGACGGGTAGTGTACTCCAGGTTTTATCAGCTTGTTTGCTGAAAACAAGGGCCCATGAGAAAAACTGACATTGAAACGTAGTGTAAACATGGTGTAAAACCAAAACAATAAGCTATAAGAAGAACCAAAGCAAGGTCGAGCTGCAACATTGAGTGATAAATCTCTATGGGTTAATAGTGTAATAGTGTAATGCAGCTTTAAAGATAGAAGTTGGCAAACTAACGTGAGGTCCTCAGAAGTATTGTAACAGAAAAATGTGTGTTTATGAGAAAGTGCTGATGAAAAGAGGACAGGGAGGGAGGGAGAGTTAGCATGTCTTGACATGACGGCGGTGAAGGCCCGGGGACACAAAGGGAGAAAAACATTAGAGGTGATCCGCAGGCATCGCATGGCACATCAACACATACCTCTTTCTCTAAGTCACTCACAAATGCCCCTTAATCTCTCTCACACACAACCCTGTTGTCCATTGACACACACACACACGCACGCATGCACAAACACACACACACCCAGCCACACACACACACACACAAGCACACACCTATTACCACACTCTCCCTGTTGAGTGGGGGTTTAAGAAGGCTTGTATGGATCAGTTCCCCACTAATCAGTACATGAGAAGGATTCTTCACATGCAGTCATGTTGCGTGTGTTGAGATTAAAAGTCCTCCTTCAGGCGCAATTTCCTGAATGAAAACCAAGTTCTCCCTTTATTCTCACGTCAAGATGTTTAATGTGAAACTACAATATTTACACAGGAATTCACAATGTGTTATAATAATAACACTTACTAAACTATCTTTCACTGAAGCTTTCTTCTACTGTATACTCACACAATATTCCCAATTAATCACACACAGTAATTATATTTTCCCCTGTTATGGTTGATGTTGTTGGAGTGGAGACTTACAGTAAACCCGCACAGCAGACATTACAGTGTTGTTGTCTTATAAAAACTCGGGCATAGACTGATAGGATCTACATAGTGAGTGCCACCAGCCCCCATTAACCAGCATGAAGTGCTACACCTGCATCCCACACCAGCACACAAGACATTAAAATACCTCCTAAAGGTACAACTGCAGGGCTTTAGAGCCAAGAATACAAAAACACACACTGGTGATCCATGAAAGAAGGGCCTTTTTTTAGGGTTAAAATGAATGGCATTCAGACCTTTTACTTAAGTAAAACTAACAGTACACCTCTAAAAACAGTCTATTATAAGTAAAGGTCCTGCAGTTAAAGTACACAATCAACAAAATATACTTAAAGTATAAAAGGTACTTTCCCCTTTACCACTGAATTTTATGATTTTAATATGAGTATTTTCATTTTTTGCTACTTCATACATCTACTCTACTTTTTAAAGACACGTCTTTTACTCCAATACATTTATTTGACAGCTGGAGTTACTTTGTAGAATAAAGATTTTACAAACAACATATGATAATAGTTTTTATTTATATATTGCTACTTTTACTTTGGGCTTTCACTTTTAAATAAAATTGCCTTTAATTGTATTTGAGAAAACGAAGTCGTTGGGGCAACCGGCCTACCTGACTGTAAATGGTGCAGCAGTTCCCCCTAACGGTATCACATTGCATTGCAAAGCATTGATTTTGTCTGTGGCTTGTTGCTTATTTGTATGAAAAGTGCCAGTGTGACACAACACACAAACAACAACAACAACTAAGAAGTAGGCTACTACATCTAGGCTCACAAAAACACCACAACGCAACCACGGACAGGAATACTATAAAAAAGGAAGTAAACGACAATAAAAACCAATATTAAACAGTCTAACACTAAACTTATAAACGGAAGTAGAATCTGTAAAATGACAATACAACGAAACTTAAAACACAAAGAAATTGTTTTTTATAGAAGGTGAGCGAACATCTTCACCTGTTAGGCTATAAGTTGTTATTTTGAGACTATTATTATCCTTATTTGATACACTGTCATTATGCTGAGAAACTAAGTCATTATTCTGAGAAAGTTTCTCATTTTAATGACTACGGGACCTTTTCTACATCACATTGGCAGAAATTGGCTTCCATGAAATAATACATTAAACAACAACAAAAAACAACAACAACAAAAAACAACAACAACGTCACGTATAGAGGACGCACTCGAGGCAGCACCACGCGAAAGGGACTGACAAGATGGCGATCATTTTAGAAACAGAGGAGTTGCTGCCATGAAGGAGAGGCTAGGTATGCTGTTTTCTTTTCCACACACAGTGATTCATAATAAATGTGTAACAGTGTAGCCGATGGTACGTTTGGTGTTGTTTTAACACATCCCGCAGGTTCGTTTTAAAGCGGAGGCTGCCGCTGGGAGCTGACCTCCGGCTAACGGATGAACTTGTAGGATTATGGCAGGCTAATGCTAACTAGCATGCTAGGCTAATGTTAGCAGGGCAGCTAGGGCTCACTAATCCCTTTAATAAATAAGTTAAAAACAACAGAGCTGACCTACTTACCCCTTGTTTGCGTGTACTTGTATGTCAACATATTTCAGACAATTGTCCTGTAAGGGTTTTGCAGTGGTGTACATTGTCTTTGTGTATAATTTCAGTATTTTGTAATCGCAACTCCTCATAGCTGTATCAAGTACACGCTAACCTTAACTGGAGAGAGATAGCGTTACCTTAAAGTTGGGTTGTTTCGACTGTCCTCAACACGCGTCTCGTTCTCTTATTATGTCGTACAGTTTTTGTAAAGGCTAGACAAGCTCATAGTGTTTTGTTAAGACTTGTTTAACCCGTGTTAACATTAGGCTGCGGGGTATTCAGCCACTTAAGACCACGCAGTCACAAGGACAAACCAGGCAAAGCGCGCTAACTAACGTTACCAGATAGCTAAAACTTCGGGGACATTGTAAACTCTCGTAGATAAACCACTCTTCCGAGAGTCGTCGCAGTGTTTGCTAAACCGCACGTGTCACTATCTACATAACAAGTCAGTTACTGTATCCCTAAAGCTCAGTGGAGATGACTGTAATTTACAATGTGGATAATCAGCGAGCTTCGGATGTGCACAGCGAAGTTACTGATCACAGTGACAGGTATTCTGCTTTTTTTTAAATTGCTTATGATGATACCACCTGAAGAATCAAACTGAAATGACTTCATACTCTGTGACTAGGCAATGTTAACAAGACGTAAGGTTAGTTATCAACTCAGCAAGGTCTGTCTTGGATCCCTCCTGACAACGTGAGGTTTTATTTAAATCACAGCGGCTGCACACACTCATGACGTCACAATCTGATGATTTACCAAATAAATACGCCCACTCTAATATAACTTGGAAACAAACGCCTACGTTGACCCGAACGCTTTGATTCACTCTTATTTTGCTGTTTTAAAGTGGTAAATAAAATAAAGGCACGCACAACACAGCAGAAACAAGACATTTCTGAAGTTAGAAACCTCGTGTTTATTCATTGTCCTCCCATCTGGTCTGTGTTCCAGTCTCTCCATCACTTTCCCTCTCTGTTAAATACACCATTTCCTAACAGTCAATTTTCTGTCCTTGTTTTTCTTTCACTCGTTTCATTTCCCCAGTAAAGTTAGTCCTGTAGCCAGACAAAGGGTGCACCACTTTGCAAGCTCAGTCCCCCTTTTGTCCGATAATCTTTCTTCTTTGACCTCAGTAGGGGGGGTTGACAGGGCTCAGCCCACTCAAGGATCCTCATTTTTTCAGCTGAGGTACACCAACCCCCAGGGATGTGAAAAGAAGCCAGGAGACGTTGAGTGGAGGCTGATTGGAGGGTTCTGGGTTGAGTTTAGTTGTCTTCAAACCAAAGTACAGCCCATTGTTAAATCAGGGTTTTTGGACAACTCTCCCACAGTCAGAAGCTACTGCCTGTTAGCTGCTTATCACATTAGAAGGTTTTGATGAAGGAAAATATGTTCCTGTGAAGTCACCCTGACTATCATCACTGTGTCTGCTGACTTTTTATTTCATAGTCACTGTCTCCGGAAACACTCAAATGTTTGTCTTGTTGATGGGTTCACATCCAGCTTGAAGAGCTCATGTTATTTAATGCACCTTTCTGTTTCTCCGTGGATGCACCACACAACACTCAGTGCAGTGGTTTTACTGTTGGCCCATGTTTCTGTTAGGAAATGTGACAGCCTGCTTTCCATCTGGCAGTTTGCCGCGGTTTACTGTGTGTAGCTATAGAACAGTTACTTGAGGTTAGACGTAGTGACTTTGAGATAACAATGTTATGTTTACAAGAACAGGATGTCATTTTGATATGGAAATACACCAAATGTGCTTTTTAAAACTATGTTTGGCCTGTGAGACAAGATTACAATAACATAATTATGTAGAACTTTACTATCTTATCTAACTTACTCTGTTTTAAATCACAGATTCCCTGCATCTGCTTTCTTATTCCATCCATTCATCTGCATTAACCACATCTGTTCTCTCTCCCCTCTAGAAGCCACCGTGCCCTGGGAGGGTCCTATTTCTCAGCTCGCCATGGTCACCATGGTGATATGAAGCCAGTGTGAAACACTGACACACAGACTCACACACAGACAGTCAGTAATTGACTGACACAGCCAGCCAGCTCGGCAGGCAGGCGTGTGTAATGGATAGGTGTAAGCATGTGGGGAGGCTGCGGCTGGCCCCAGACCACTCCATCCTCAACCCCCAGAAGTGGCACTGCGTGGACTGCAACACCAGCGAGTCTATATGGGCCTGCCTGGGCTGTGCTCATGTGGCGTGCGGGCGCTACATCGAGGAACATGCTCTGCAGCACTTCCAGCAGCAGCACCACCCGTTGGCTTTGGAGGTTAATGAACTTTACGTTTTTTGTTACTTGTGTGACGACTATGTCCTGAATGATAACGCCACCGGAGACCTGAAGCTGCTTCGTAGTACACTCAGCGCCATCCAGAGCCAGCACTATGAGGTGACCACCCGCAGTGGGCGCACCCTCCGCTCTGCTAGTGCTGGCCCCGACGCCCTCATACCATCCGGTGCCCGTGAGCTGCAGCTGAGGGACGAGGACAGGATGTTTACTGCGCTCTGGCACCGCCGCAGGGCGCTTATGGGACGTGTCTTTCGCTCATGGTTTGCACTGACTGACTGCGGAAAGAAGAGGGAGGAAGAAGAGAGAAAGAGGGAGGAGGAGGAGGAGCAAAAAAGGGAGGTGAAGGAGAGGAGGCAGGCTCTAAAGAGGCAGCTACAGAAGGAGCTGGAGAATGCCCCTCTCAGGAAGAGTCGCCGGTTACGTAAGAGAAGCCAGAGAGTTGCAGATGCTGCAGTCGCCACACCGTCGCGGAGGGCATGCAACAAGACAAAAAAACCTGTGCCCCCATCCCGCACCCGCAGGCCAAGAACTCAAAGCCCCGCCACTGCTACCCCCAAGAAAGGGGGACGGACGAAAAAGGTCCAACCAACTTCCAAACCCCGGAGTTGTTCTTTTTCCGCCAAATCTAAGCCCAAAACACCCTCAGCAACCCCACGTTCTGCTCAAACGCCTGTTCGCCGCAAGCAGAGTTCCAAACAAGGTGGCTCACCCTTCAAACGTCGTCCCACAGTCACTCCTGGAGTGACAGGCCTGAGGAATTTAGGCAACACCTGTTATATGAACTCCATCCTGCAGGTGCTGAGCCACCTCCATGTCTTCAGGGAGTGCTTTCTGCGCCTGGATCTGACCCAAGCACTGGAACTACTAGCATCTGCCGTCCACGGGCAACTGGCAGGGAAGCCCTCTTCCCAGTCCCCCCTGATCCAAAGGAAGGGATTCCAGGCCAGCTCAGGCTCTGGGGCAGGGCTCAGTGGTGGGGCCTCACGGGCCCGCAGCATGGAGCTGATACAACCCAAAGAGCCCAGCTCAAAGCACATCTCGCTCTGCCACGAGCTGCACACCTTGTTCCAGGTTATGTGGTCTGGCAAGTGGGCGCTGGTATCGCCTTTTGCCATGCTCCACTCGGTGTGGCAGCTGATCCCGGCGTTCAGGGGCTACGCTCAGCAGGATGCTCAGGAGTTTCTGTGTGAGCTGCTAGACAAGGTGCAGCACGAGCTGGAGAGCACCGGCAAGCACACAACCACAGCAGGAGTCCCACAGAAACGCCTCATCAAACAGGTGCTCAGTGTGGTCAACACCATCTTTCATGGCCAGCTCCTAAGCCAGGTGCGACACACACACACACACACACACACACACACACACAGACACACAGACACACAGACACACACACACACACACACACACACACACACATCTAACCATTCTTAACTCTGCAGTGTTCACAAACTTCAACTGATTCACTTCCCATGATGCCTGCACACACATGAACCCACTAAGATCTGCCTACACACCCCATTGATAATTCAACAGTCATCATCAACTCTGACTGAACTGTATTACTAATTCATAATTCAGATTAAATTAGGCTGGGTGGATTCATTTATCACTTTACGTACTTAAATGGAGGTTAAGCTTCCGTCTCTGATATTCATCTTACATTTTGAGTATGTTTTTAAGGTTGAGTTGCTGATGGTTTTACCTTCTTCCAAACGTGTACCTTGTTAACACAGTAGTGATCTTAGTACGACCCTGAGTAGAGCTGAAACGGTTTGGCGAAAAAATCAATAGCCAGAAAAATGATCTGCCACCAACTTTTTCAATCATTGAAAAAAATAATGACAAAATGTTATTCATTGTCTGGTTTCTAATTCTCCACTGTGAGAACGTACTACATTCTGTCATAGTACACTAAACTGAATACCTTTTGGTTTTGAGACATTTAAAGATACAACCTTGATCGTTTGGAAGTTGTCATAGGTATTCTTTTGTGACATTTCATAGTCTAACTAACCATAATCTTGAGCAGTACAGCTTTCCTTCCATTGTTATAGTTTACATATTAATAATTTTAATTGGATGCACCTATGCTCCGTGTGTTGAGTAATGTAGGGTGTGTAGTGAGTTAGTGTGAGGGCAAGAGATTTGTGTCTACTTGTGGAGGCTGAGCACACACTGTGACACCTGCTCTTGCTGAATGGAGGGCTGTGTAGGGTTTTTGGGTATATCTCTGCCCTGTGGCTATTCACCACTTTTATGTAATATATGTTTGATTCGGTATAAAGGGACAGGGAAAGGGCACAAAGAATGGCGAGGGCAGTAAGATTGATTAGGGTTAGAATAATATTTATACTATACTACTACGCCGGCTCATGTCTTTATTTCCCTCCCTCTCATATACAGGTGACGTGCCTGGCCTGCGAACATCGCTCCAACACTGTGGAGCCTTTCTGGGATCTGTCGCTGGAGTTCCCCGAGCGGTATCACAGCAACAGCAGGGAGCATGCCGCTCAGGCATCATGCCATTTGACGGAAATGCTGGCCAAGTTCACGGAGACTGAAGCGCTGGAGGGAAACATCTACGCCTGTGAGCAGTGTAACTGTGAGTTTAATGTTAACACACACACACACACACTCTTTATCTTTATACTTAGAGACTTGTCATTGATATTAACACATTTACATATGCCGATGATGTACTATTCAAATACAGTTTAAAGACAGAAAATGCAGATGAGTGGACCGAGGGCTAAAATGCTACACAGGTCCTGGACAGATGGGGCAATAATGTTCTGTAGTTACCTGTCAACTTGTCGTGTGCCAATTCCTTTTTACGTGCTCGTACCTAACTAGACTCTGGACTTTTGAATAAGAAGCCAGAGAGAAGCTATTGTCTTAACTCAACGTTCCCTCTTTTAAAACTTTTTTTTATTTTTTTATTTTTTTATTTTATGTACACTAAAGGCTACAAGAGAGAAAAACATTGTTGGAATTTTCTGCCATTATAGATATTTACACATTCGCCCTAAATGAGAATACACAGCTGTGCAAGTTATCTAAATGAGTAGAATTGACGTTCTGTGACATTTAGGAATGAGTCCATCCTAGCTCTCATGGCTGTTGGTCACAAGAATGCAGCAAAGCTGAGGCAACACCTTGAATTGCGTTTGAACTCTCTGCTCTTGTTTGAAGCGGCTCGACGGCGGACCTCCTCCAAACCAGTCCTCCTGACTGAAGCACAGAAACAGCTGATGGTCCACAAACTGCCTCAGGTCCTGCGGCTCCACCTCAAACGCTTCAGGTAGGATGACCTTACACCAATCGGCCAATTATGGTTTATTCAATCATATTTTTCCTCGATATCCCAGCTGTAATTAATCGTTTTGAGGACTGTTGTGATGCAGACTATTAGCTCAGCGGCTGGCCGGCTCTCTAACTTGTGATTGGTCCTCAGGTGGTCCGGGCGGAACCACCGGGAGAAGATCGGAGTCCACGTCAGCTTTGACCAGCTTCTCAACATGGAGCCCTACTGCTGCCGAGAGCCCTCACCCAAAGTAGTGTCCTGCTCCAGTCCCAGCAGCCCCAGCTCTGCAGGCTCGCCACGCCCAAAGCACTTCCTCTACGACCTCTCCGCTGTGGTGATGCATCATGGGAAGGGCTTCGGATCTGGCCACTACACCTCCTACTGCTACAACACAGAAGGAGGTTAGTGGAGAGCACAGCAGGATTTTTGATTTAAGATTTTTTTGACCATTTTTAGGCCTTTATTGATAGGACAGCTGAAGACATTGGGG